>NC_052337.1:15893590-16173851 GCF_016432855.1 Salvelinus namaycush | reverse complement strand
GGGGTGGTCGGCGCCAGAGGTAGTCCTGAGTAACGGTGTGTGTCATGGCCAGAGGTAGTCCTGAGTAACGGTGGGTGTGTGTCATGGCCAGAGGTAGTCCTGAGTACGTGTGTGTGTCATGGCCAGAGTAGTCCTGAGTAACGGTGTGTGTCATGGCCAGAGGTAGTCTGAGTAAGTGTGTGTCATGGCCAGAGGTAGTCCTGAGAACGGTGGTGTGTCAGGCCAGAGGTAGTCCTGAGTAACGGTGTGTGTCATGGCCAGAGGTAGTCCTGAGTAACGGTGTGTGTGTCATGGCCAGAGGTAGTCCTGAGTAACGGTGTGTGTCATGGCCAGAGGTAGTCCTGAGTAACGGTGTGGTGTGTGTCATGGCCAGAGGTAGTCCTGAGTAACGGTGTGTCATGGCCAGATGTGTGTCCTGAGTAACGGTGTGTGTCATGGCCAGAGGTAGTCCTGAGTAACGGTGTGTGTGGCATGGCCAGAGGTAGTCCTGAGTAACGGTGTTTGTGTCATGGCCAGAGGTAGTTCGAGTAACGTGTGGTGTGTGTCATGGCCAGAGTTGTCCTGAGTAACGGTGTGTGGCATGGCAGAGGTAGTCCTGAGTAACGGGTGTGTGTCATGGCCAGAGGTAGTCCTGAGTAACGGTGTGTGTCATGGCCAGAGGGAGTCCTGAGTAATGGGTGTGTGTCATGGCCAGAGGTAGTCCTGAGTAACGGTGTGTGTCATGGCCAGAGGTAGTCCTGGAGTAACGTGTGTGTCATGGCCAGAGGTAGTCCTGAGTAACGGTGTGGTGTGTGTCATGGCCAGAGGTAGTCCTGAGTAAACGTGTGTGTCATGGCCAGAGGTATCCATGAGTAACGGTGTTGGTGTGTGTCATGGCCAGAGGTAGTCCGAGTCTGTGTGAGGATGCTTCAAGTGGATTAGCGGGCACATGGTCATATCAATCCTTACAGAACATCAACACATCTATTCTTCTTTATCACTCTCCATCTTTCTCTTTAGTTTGTCTCCCTCCCTCCATCTCTCTCTCATCTCTGTATCTGAAGGGAAGCATTAGGGGTAATCTGAGCTGACCCTTACTTTATCACATCCCCAGTCCCCTGTGGTTTTGGTTTGATTCTCATTCTTCCCCATCCCCCACACACCAACAAATCACTACTCACCTTCCCTTTCCCTTCCCTCCCCATCTTCTCACCATCTCCTCTTCCTACCTCATCTCCCCTCACACCTCTCCCCTCATCCTCCTTATAGTCATCAGCTCCCCAAAACATACCGTCCTCACCTCACCTCCCCTCATCCTCCTTATAGCCCATCAGCTCCCCCACCGCACCGTCCTCATCTCACCTCCCCCCTCATCCTTTGCCAGCTAGCCAATAGAAATCAATGGAATATTGAACATATACTCACTGACACCTTAACACACATGAACACAGCTGAATACAGTAGGCCTACATGTTTCAGGCCTATGGATTGACCCTCCTGTGCGCAGTAATGTGTAGCTCTATGGGCACAGTAGTTAGGTAATGTTGAGTTCCTGTTGAGTGTGTTATTAGTGTGTTACATGCTCTCACTGTGTTACATCTGTCACGTGTTAATGCTGTAACTGTGTTACATGCTCTCACTGTGTTACATGCTGTCACTGTGTTACATCCTCTCATGTGTCACATGCTCTCACTGTGTACGTATTGTCACTGTGGTACATGCTCTCGCTATGTTACATATTGTCACTGTGTTACATGTTCTCACTGTGTATCATGCTCTCACTATGTTACATGCTCTCAATGTGTTACATGCTCTCACTGTGTTACATGATATCACTGTGTTACATGCTCTCACTGTGTTACATGTTCTCAATGTGTTACATGCTCTCACTGTGTTACATATTGTCACTGTGTTACATATTGTCACTGTGTTACATGCTCTCACTGTGTTACATGCTCTCACTGTGTTACATATTGTCACTGTGTTACATGTTCTCACTGTGTATCATGATATCACTGTGTTACATGCTCTCACTGTGTTACATGCTCTCACTGTGTTACATGCTCTCACTGTGTTACATGCTCTCACTGTGTTACATGCTCTCACTGTGTTACATATTGTCACTGTGTTACATATTGTCACTGTGTACATTTCACTGTGTTACATGCTGTCACTGTGTTACATATGTGTCACTGTGTTACATGCTCTCGCTGTTGACATATTGTTTACGTGGTACATGCTTTCACGTGTTACATATTGTTACTGTGTTACATGTTCTCACTGTGTTACATATTGTCACTGTGTTCATGCTCTCACTGTGTTACATGCTCTCACTGTATTACATGCTCTCACTGTGTTACATATTGTCACTGTGTTACATGCTCTCACTGTGTTACATATTGTCACTGTGTGACATGCTCTCACTGTATTACATGCTCTCACTGTGTTACATGCTCTCACTGTGTTACATATTGTCACTGTGTTACATGCTCTCACTGTGTTACATGCTCTCACTGTGTATCATGCTCTCACTGTGTTACATGCTCTCACTGTGTTACGTGATATCACTGTGTTACATGCTGTCACTGTGTTACATCCTCTCACTGTGTCACATGCTCTCACTGTGTTACGTATTGTCACTGTGGTACATGCTCTCACTGTGTTCATAGTGTCACTGTGTTACATGCTCTCACTGTGTTACATATTGTTACTGTGTTACATGTCTCCACTGTGTTACATATGTTACTGTGTTACATGTTCTCACTGTGTTCATATTACTGTGTTTCATGCTCTCCTGTAAGCTCTCACTGTATTACATGCTCTCACTATGTTACGTATTGTCACTGTGGTACATGCTCTCACTGTGTTACATATTGTCACTGTGTTACATGCTCTCACTATGTTACATGCTCTCACTGTGTTACATGATATCACTGTGTTACATGCTGTCACTGTGTTACATGTCTCAATGTGTTACATGCTCTCACTGTGTTACATGCTCTCACTGTGTTACCTGCTCTCACTGTGTTACATATTGTCACTGTGTTACATGCTGTCACTGTGTTACATATTGTCACTGTGTTACATGCTCTCACTGTGTTACATATTGTCACTGTTTCATGCTCTCACTGTGTTACATGCTCTCACTGTATTACATGCTCTCACTGTGTTACATATTGTCACTGTGTTACATGCTCTCACTATGTTACATGTTCTCACTGTGTTACATGATATCACTGTGTTACCTGCTCTCACTGTGGTTACATATTGCACTGTGTTACATGCTCCACATGTTACATGCTCTCACTGTTGACATGCTCTCACTGTGTTACATATTGTCACTGTTTCATGCTCTCACTGTGTTACATGCTCTCACGTATTACATGCTCCACTGTGTTACATATTGTCACTGTGTTACATGCTCTCACTATGTTCATGCTCTCCTGTGTTACATGCTCTCACTGTGTTACATATTGTCACTGTGTTACATGCTCTCACTGTGTTACATGCTCTCACTGTTTTACATGCTCTCACTGTATTACATGCTCTCACTATGTTACGTATTGTCACTGTGGTACATGCTCTCACTGTGTTACATATTGTCACTGTGTTACATGCTCTCACTGTATTACATGCTCTCACTATGTTACGTATTGTCACTGTGTTACATGCTCTCACTGTGTGTACATATTGTCACTGTGTTACATGATATCACTGTGTTAATATTGTCACTGTGTTACAATGTTCTCACTGTGTATCATGATATCACTGTGTTACATATTGTCACGGTGTTACATGCTCTCACTTGTGTACATATTGTCACTGTGTTACATGCTCTCACTGTGGTACATGCTCTCACTGTGTTACATATTGTCACGGTGTTACATGCTCTCACTGTGTTACATATTGTCACTGTGTACATTCTCACTGTGTATCATGATATCACTGTGTTACATGCTGTCACTGTGTTACATGTCTCAATGTGTACATGCTCTCACGTGTTACATGCTCTCACTGTGTTACCTGCTCTCACTGTATTACATGCTCTCACTGTGTGTACATATTTCACTTGTTACATGCTCTCACTATGTTACATGTTCTCACTGTGTTACATGATATCACTGTGTTACATGCTCTCACTGTGTTACATATTGTCACTGTGTTACATGCTCTCACTATGTTACATGCTCTCACTGTGTTACATGCTCTCACTGTGTTACATATTGTCACTGTTTCATGCTCTCACTGTGTTACATGCTCTCACTGTTTACATGCTCTCACTGTGTTACATATTGTCACTGTTACATGCTCCACTATGTTACATGCTCTCACTGTGTTCATGCTCTCACTGTGTTACATATTGTCACGTGGTACATGCTCTCAACTGTGTTACAGCTTCACTGTGTTACATGCTTCACTGTATACATGCTCTCACTATGTTACGTATGTCACTTTGGTACATGCTCTCACTGTGTTACATATTGCACTGTGTTACATGCTCTCACTGTATTACATGCTCTCACTATGTTACGTATTGTACTGTGGTACATGCTCTCACTGTGTGTTACATATTGTCACTGTGTTACATGATATCACTGTGTACATATTGTCACTGTGTTACATGTTCTCACTGTGGTATCATGATATCACTGTGTTACATATTGTCACGTGTGTTACATGCTCTACTGTGTTACATATGTCACTGTGTTACATGCTCTCACTGTGTTACATGCTCTCACTGTGTTACATATTGTCACGGTGTTACATGCTCTCACTGTGTTACATATTGCACTGTGTTACATGTTCTCACTGTGTATCATGATATCACTGTGTTACATGCTGTCACTGGTTACATGTCTCAATGTGTTACATGCTCTCACTGTGTTACATGCCTCACTGTGTTACCTGCTCTACTGTGTTACATGCTGTCACGGTTGTACATGCTGTCACGGTGTTACATATTGTCACTGTGTTACATGCTGTCACTGTGTTACAATTGTCACTGTGTTACATGCTCTCGCTGTGTTACATATTGTTACTTTGTTATGCTCTCACGTGTTACATATTGTTACTGTGTACAGCTCTCACTGTGTTACATATTGTCACTGTGTTACATGCCCTCACTGTGAAACATGCTCTCACTATTTTACATGCTCTTACTGTGTTACATATTGTCACTGTGTTACATGCTCTCACTGTGTTACATGCGCTCACTGTGTTACATATTGTCACTGTGTTACATGGTCTCACTGTGTTACATATTGACACTGTGTTACATGCTCTCACTGTTACATATTGACACGTGTGACATATTGTACTGTGTTACATGCTCTCACTGTGTTACATATTGACACTGTGTTACATATTGTTACTGTGTACATGCTCTCACTGTGTTACATATATGACACGTGTTACATATTGTTACTGTGTTACATGTCTCATGGTAACATATTGTCATTGGGTAACATATTGTCACTGTGTTACATGCTCTCAATATGTTACTTTATGTCACTGTGTTACATGCTTCCACGTGTTTACATGCTTCACTGTGTGACATGCTCTCACTGCAGGGGAGGCAGTGGGTCGAAACATTGCACAATAAAACTGCAAGAGCAACTCTTTCTCTTCAAAACACCAGCCAGATCTACTAATTCTCTCTCCTCTCCCTCTGTTTGTTTTTAACGGTGCCTTTCTTCTCTTTGTCTCTCAGGTCCATAAGATCAACAGAGAGGAGACCCTCCATCAGGTAAGCTACAGTACACTCCCTGCTCTTTGTTGTTTCACTGTGTCATCATAAGGACACTGACGTAACTTTCAGGAGACAAATCACTGAGCTTTTTCATATAAGATTTCAGACAATTTGTTTAAATGGAAAGTTCAACACTAAACAACGGAAGAGAAGTGAGGCAGTTGTCTGTCTGGGTCATACAGTCCGTCATCCTGTATTTTCTTTTCCCAGAAAGCCATTCCCTGCGTCACAGAGACAGGAGGAAAGAGTCTGTTGATGCCAGGTCAATCAGCTCACGTGGCAGTGATGGTGAGTATGTATAAATGAACACCAGGCTACTGTTGTGCGCGTACTGAAAAGCCGTGTCGGGCTCTGATGACATCACTAAGCCCCCCCTCCTCACTCTGACGCAGCTGCTACTATTTTCATCAGCTGGGCTGAAGTGGTGCTTCTCCTGTCCTCTACCTCTCGCTCTCCTTCTCTCTCTCTCTCTCCCTCTCTCTCTATTTCCTTCTTCTTCTCCGTATTTTCCCTTCCCCTGTTATTTTCTCTCTCTCCTCTCATGTCCTCCCTATTTTCTCTTTTTTCTACTCCTCCTTTTCCGCTGTTCCTTCTCCTTTCCATTCATAAGGAACATACATATTACATCATTGTACAGGGCAGCTTGCCACCACAGCCCCAGTGGTGTGTTGAGTTACATCCGTTACACATTATTAAGTTAGTTTAATATAAACTAGAATTACATATTTTACTGTAAGAGCACCATGTCACAGTACTGTAAGAGGAGCATGTCACAGTACTGTAAGAGGAGCATGTCACAGTACTGTAAGAGGAGCATGTCACAGTACTGTAAGAGGAGCATGTCACAGTACTGTAAGAGGAGCATGTCACAGTACTGTAAGAGGAGCATGTCACAGTACTGTAAGAGCAGCATGTCACAGTACTGTAAGAGCAGCATGTCACAGTACTGTAAGAGGAGCATGTCACAGTACTGTAAGAGGAGCATGTCACAGTACTGTAAGAGGAGCATGTCACAGTACTGTAAGAGGAGCATGTCACAGTACTGTAAGAGGAGCATGTCACAGTACTGTAAGAGGAGCATGTCACAGTACTGTAAGAGCACCATGTCACAGTACTGTAAGAGCAGCATGTCACAGTACTGTAAGAGCAGCATGTCACAGTACTGTAAGAGGAGCATGTCACAGTACTGTAAGAGGAGCATGTCACAGTACTGTAAGAGGAGCATGTCACAGTACTGTAAGAGGAGCATGTCACAGTACTGTAAGAGCACCATGTCACAGTACTGTAAGAGCAGCATGTCACAGTACTGTAAGAGCAGCATGTCACAGTACTGTAAGAGGAGCATGTCACAGTACTGTAAGAGGAGCATGTCACAGTACTGTAAGAGGAGCATGTCACAGTACTGTAAGAGGAGCATGTCACAGTACTGTAAGAGCACCATGTCACAGTACTGTAAGAGCAGCATGTCACAGTACTGTAAGAGCAGCATGTCACAGTACTGTAAGAGCACCATGTCACAGTACTGTAAGAGCAGCATGTCACAGTACTGTAAGAGCAGCATGTCACAGTACTGTAAGAGCAGCATGTCACAGTACTGTAAGAGGAGCATGTCACAGTACTGTAAGAGCACCATGTCACAGTACTGTAAGAGCACCATGTCACAGTACTGTAAGAGGAGCATGTCACAGTACTGTAAGAGGAGCATGTCACAGTACTGTAAGAGGAGCATGTCACAGTACTGTAAGAGGAGCATGTCACAGTACTGTAAGAGCACCATGTCACAGTACTGTAAGAGCACCATGTCACAGTACTGTAAGAGGAGCATGTCACAGTACTGTAAGAGGAGCATGTCACAGTACTGTAAGAGGAGCATGTCACAGTACTGTAAGAGGAGCATGTCACAGTACTGTAAGAGCACCATGTCACAGTACTGTAAGAGCAGCATGTCACAGTACTGTAAGAGCAGCATGTCACAGTACTGTAAGAGCACCATGTCACAGTACTGTAAGAGCACCATGTCACAGTACTGTAAGAGCAGCATGTCACAGTACTGTAAGAGCAGCATGTCACAGTACTGTAAGAGCACCATGTCACAGTACTGTAAGAGCAGCATGTCACAGTACTGTAAGAGCACCATGTCACAGTACTGTAAGAGGAGCATGTCACAGTACTGTAAGAGCAGCATGTCACAGTACTGTAAGAGGAGCATGTCACAGTACTGTAAGAGCACCATGTCACAGTACTGTAAGAGAAGCATGTCACAGTACTGTAAGAGGAGCATGTCACAGTACTGTAAGAGGAGCATGTCACAGTACTGTAAGAGCAGCATGTCACAGTACTGTAAGAGCATCATGTCACAGTACTGTAAGAGCACCATGTCACAGTACTGTAAGAGGAGCATGTCACAGTACTGTAAGAGGAGCATGTCACAGTACTGTAAGAGGAGCATGTCACAGTACTGTAAGAGCAGCATGTCACAGTACTGTAAGAGCAGCATGTCACAGTACTGTAAGAGCACCATGTCACAGTACTGTATGAGGAGCATGTCACAGTACTGTAAGAGGAGCATGTCACAGTACTGTAAGAGGAGCATGTCACAGTACTGTAAGAGCAGCATGTCACAGTACTGTAAGAGGAGCATGTCACAGTACTGTAAGAGCACCATGTCACAGTACTGTAAGAGCACCATGTCACAGTACTGTAAGAGGAGCATGTCACAGTACTGTAAGAGGAGCATGTCACAGTACTGTAAGAGCACCATGTCACAGTACTGTAAGAGCAGCATGTCACAGTACTGTAAGAGCAGCATGTCACAGTACTGTAAGAGCAGCATGTCACAGTACTGTAAGAGGAGCATGTCACAGTACTGTAAGAGCAGCATGTCACAGTACTGTAAGAGCACCATGTCACAGTACTGTAAGAGCACCATGTCACAGTACTGTAAGAGGAGCATGTCACAGTACTGTAAGAGGAGCATGTCACAGTACTGTAAGAGCACCATGTCACAGTACTGTAAGAGCACCATGTCACAGTACTGTAAGAGCAGCATGTCACAGTACTGTAAGAGGAGCATGTCACAGTACTGTAAGAGGAGCATGTCACAGTACTGTAAGAGCACCATGTCACAGTACTGTAAGAGCACCATGTCACAGTACTGTAAGAGGAGCATGTCACAGTACTGTAAGAGCACCATGTCACAGTACTGTAAGAGCACCATGTCACAGTACTGTAAGAGCAGCATGTCACAGTACTGTAAGAGCAGCATGTCACACTACTGTAAGAGCACCATGTCACAGTACTGTAAGAGCAGCATGTCACAGTACTGTAAGAGGAGCATGTCACAGTACTGTAAGAGGAGCATGTCACAGTACTGTAAGAGCACCATGTCACAGTACTGTAAGAGCACCATGTCACAGTACTGTAAGAGGAGCATGTCACAGTACTGTAAGAGCACCATGTCACAGTACTGTAAGAGCACCATGTCACAGTACTGTAAGAGCAGCATGTCACAGTACTGTAAGAGCAGCATGTCACACTACTGTAAGAGCACCATGTCACAGTACTGTAAGAGGAGCATGTCACAGTACTGTAAGAGGAGCATGTCACAGTACTGTAAGAGGAGCATGTCACAGTACTGTAAGAGCAGCATGTCACAGTACTGTAAGAGCACCATGTCACAGTACTGTAAGAGGAGCATGTCACAGTACTGTAAGAGGAGCATGTCACAGTACTGTAAGAGCACCATGTCACAGTACTGTAAGAGCACCATGTCACAGTACTGTAAGAGCACCATGTCACAGTACTGTAAGAGCACCATGTCACAGTACTGTAAGAGGAGCATGTCACAGTACTGTAAGAGCAGCATGTCACAGTACTGTAAGAGCAGCATGTCACAGTACTGTAAGAGCAGCATGTCACAGTACTGTAAGAGCACCATGTCACAGTACTGTAAGAGGAGCATGTCACAGTACTGTAAGAGGAGCATGTCACAGTACTGTAAGAGGAGCATGTCACAGTACTGTAAGAGGAGCATGTCACAGTACTGTAAGAGCACCATGTCACAGTACTGTAAGAGCACCATGTCACAGTACTGTAAGAGCACCATGTCACAGTACTGTAAGAGCACCATGTCACAGTACTGTAAGAGCACCATGTCACAGTACTGTAAGAGCACCATGTCACAGTACTGTAAGAGGAGCATGTCACAGTACTGTAAGAGGAGCATGTCACAGTACTGTAAGAGCACCATGTCACAGTACTGTAAGAGCACCATGTCACAGTACTGTAAGAGGAGCATGTCACAGTACTGTAAGAGGAGCATGTCACAGTACTGTAAGAGCACCATGTCACAGTACTGTAAGAGCACCATGTCACAGTACTGTAAGAGGAGCATGTCACAGTACTGTAAGAGCACCATGTCACAGTACTGTAAGAGCACCATGTCACAGTACTGTAAGAGCAGCATGTCACAGTACTGTAAGAGCAGCATGTCACACTACTGTAAGAGCACCATGTCACAGTACTGTAAGAGGAGCATGTCACAGTACTGTAAGAGGAGCATGTCACAGTACTGTAAGAGCAGCATGTCACAGTACTGTAAGAGCACCATGTCACAGTACTGTAAGAGGAGCATGTCACAGTACTGTAAGAGGAGCATGTCACAGTACTGTAAGAGCACCATGTCACAGTACTGTAAGAGCACCATGTCACAGTACTGTAAGAGCACCATGTCACAGTACTGTAAGAGCACCATGTCACAGTACTGTAAGAGGAGCATGTCACAGTACTGTAAGAGCAGCATGTCACAGTACTGTAAGAGCAGCATGTCACAGTACTGTAAGAGCAGCATGTCACAGTACTGTAAGAGCACCATGTCACAGTACTGTAAGAGCACCATGTCACCGTACTGTAAGAGGAGCATGTCACAGTACTGTAAGAGCAGCATGTCACAGTACTGTAAGAGCAGCATGTCACAGTACTGTAAGAGCAGCATGTCACAGTACTGTAAGAGCAGCATGTCACAGTACTGTAAGAGGAGCATGTCACAGTACTGTAAGAGGAGCATGTCACAGTACTGTAAGAGGAGCATGTCACAGTACTGTAAGAGCAGCATGTCACAGTACTGTAAGAGGAGCATGTCACAGTACTGTAAGAGGAGCATGTCACAGTACTGTAAGAGCAGCATGTCACAGTACTGTAAGAGCACCATGTCACAGTACTGTAAGAGCAGCATGTCACAGTACTGTAAGAGCAGCATGTCACAGTACTGTAAGAGGAGCATGTCACAGTACTGTAAGAGCACCATGTCACAGTACTATAAGAGCACCATGTCACAGTACTGCAAGAGGAGCATGTCACAGTACTGTAAGAGGAGCATGTCACAGTACTGTAAGAGGAGCATGTCACAGTACTGTAAGAGGAGCATGTCACAGTACTGTAAGAGGAGCATGTCACAGTACTGTAAGAGCACCATGTCACAGTACTGTAAGAGCACCATGTCACAGTACTGTAAGAGCACCATGTCACAGTACTGTAAGAGCACCATGTCACAGTACTGTAAGAGCACCATGTCACAGTACTGTAAGAGCACCATGTCACAGTACTGTAAGAGGAGCATGTCACAGTACTGTAAGAGGAGCATGTCACAGTACTGTAAGAGCACCATGTCACAGTACTGTAAGAGCACCATGTCACAGTACTGTAAGAGCACCATGTCACAGTACTGTAAGAGGAGCATGTCACAGTACTGTAAGAGGAGCATGTCACAGTACTGTAAGAGCAGCATGTCACAGTACTGTCTTGTTGTCTCCAGCTCCCAGTCTGCAGAACCGGAGGTACTCCTCTGTAGCCAGGATCCACTCTATGACCATAGAGGCCCCCATCACCAAGGTACAGTACACACACACACACACATCACCAATTGCCAACCGTGCCAATTTATCATCCAAACACCGGCTTCTCAGGCATTATCACGTAAATCTGATTGTAGTGCCATTCTTCCATCTAATTCTCTAATGAGAGTTCTGGGATAAGGCTATAACTGAAATCCTCCCCAGAGTCTAGTCTTCTTCTTGGCTTTATGATGTTCCTTTATACTCTGACTAGCTGCTTTATCTATTTGGCCCCAGACAGGATTTCTATGGCATCACATGCAGAGCTCCCTGACACTGGCTCAAAGAAAGACACTTTTTGTCTGAAGAGGGACATGTCCCTTAGGCGCGCGTGTGTGTGTGTGTGTGTGTGTGTGTGTGTGTGTGTGTGTGTGTGTGTGTGTGTGTGTGTGTGTGTGTGTGTGTGTGTGTGTGTGTGTGTGTGTGTGTGTGTGTGTGTGTGTGTGTGTGTGTGTGTGTGTGTGTGCGTGCGTGCGTGCGCGCGCGCGCGCGCGCGCGTGCGTCTTTTATGTTCCTAAATCTATTGTATATTTGAGGGTTGGATTTTGATCTCTAACACAGGATGGTAAGGATGCTAGGGAGAATTGTCATGCACGGAGAAACAGCTGTGCTAATAGCGCTCTATCTATTCATACGGCAGAACGTACAGCCAGTGAGACAGACCTGCACACCATAGAGATAGAATTATATTTCTATGCTGTCCACATTGCGCAGCGCCTCAGACTTATTTGCATAAGACAACACATGGCCAATGATATGTTGAAAGAACACTTGGCCCCTAAGCCCTTTATCGAGTGGCCACTTGGCGATGTGTTTGATAGGGACCACTCGAGTCTGCCATTGTTTTGGGCAAAATGAGAATTGATATGATGCGCACAATATTCCAAAATGAAAACCCAATGGCGAGCCTCATGTGTCCAGCGGCGACTCGTTTTGAACATGATTCACTATGAACATTGCCAGACAGACGCACACTCTGATAATAGATAGTGAGAAAGTTGTCCAAACAAAATGTCACTGAAGCACTTTGCCACTCGCCAGTGACTATGCTGTTTTAGCTAACGTGGCCTACCTGCTCAATGTGCCTGCTAGCTACTAGCAAGCTTCATTGACAAACACAGAGATGGAACTAGCTAGTGATTTTGGGTACTAATCAACAGAGTGTATGTTGTGTTTTATTTACAATAGTTTGACAGTTTGCTGAAGTTGTAGACATGTTCTCAGAAATTAGTCCCGAGCGTAGCAGCAGCTCAGCTGATTCTGCAGCACTGCCAGAATGAATGCAAAAATGTTACTTGAGAAATACTGCACCAAACCCAAACCCCTTAGTAAAATTGCTTGACTAAGACCTCCTCAGCAAAAACTTCTAAATTAATTACAGATTACTTGATTTATCTATGACTATTTTGAGGGTGAAATGTTGCTACCGTGATTCAAGGGGGACAAACAACATAACACACCCACATCAAACCACACCCCCAAGACCCAAATCTGTTTTTTTTCTTAATGGGCAGCAGAAAAACACGTGGAATCGCAGAGTTCAGCCCCCCTTTAAATAGAATGTAACTGTATGCTCTATCTCTCTCCGCCTTCCTCCATCTCCAGGTGATCAACATCATCAACGCGGCCCAGGAGTCCAGTCCGGTTTCGGTAGCAGAGGCACTGGACCGGGTCCTGGAGATCCTGAGGACCACAGAGCTCTACTCTCCTCAGCTGGCCTCCAAAGAAGACGACCCACACACCAACGACCTCGTCGGGGGGCTCATGAGTGTGAGTCAGAGGCTACACACGCATACACGCACACACCCAACAAACACACATACTCATACACACACACACATACACACACGCACACACACTCCTTCACAGGCCCTATTTAATCAAAGTCTAGAACCAGTTTTTAGGATACTCCCCTTCACCCACACACCAACGACCTCATAGGGGGGCTCATGAGGGGCTACACACACACACACACACACACACACACACACACACACACACACACACACACACACACACACACACACACACACACACACACACACACACACACACATACCCCTCCTCTCCCCTCTCCTCCTCTCCCCTCCCATCTCCTCCTCTCCTCTTCTCTTCTCTCAAAACACTCAAACACGAGAGTTCCTGAGTTATGTGGGATGTCTCGTTGTATGAATTATAATGCTGATGTCATTGTATAATGTGAAATATGTTGTTATTAGCCAGATTGAGATAAACCAAAAGGGTATTTTTTAAATGTTTTTTCACAGCATGGATGAAGAGAGTGCTTTGCTGTCTTTTTCCTTCTGCAGGATGGCTTACGGAGACTGTCTGGGAACGAGTATGTCTTCTCCAAAAGTACCTTTCCAAGTAAGCATCAGTCTGTTTCATGACATCAATATTATCTTTATTCATTATCTTACCAGAATACTACTGCTACTACTTAGGTCACATGACCCTAATTACAACACATACTGAGTTGAATTATGTTTTCAATTGTGTTATAGCACGTTTTAGTGGTATATTTGTGTAATATTTCATCTAATTAAATTACACTGGGAACTTAACGCACTCATTCGCATTACACATAATTGGGGGCTTATGGAGTTTTGATGAAACCATTACTTTTCATGTATGGATCTCTGTCTGTCTGAAGAGTGATAGAAAATGTCTCAGAACATTTAATCAGTTGGAGTCTACAAGTGCATCCATCGGCAGTCATTGCGTGATCCCCTTGTATTTGTTCAAGTCATGATGAATCATGGACGAAACAGAGAGAGATAAATGAGAGGTTGTTCGGGGCGGTAATGACATATGATATTGACATGTAGTTAATGACAAACTGTATACAGAAGTAATGGATGTACTTATTCTTTCTGAGAAGTGGAAGGGTACTGCTGAGAAGTGGAAGGGTACTGCTGAGAAGTGGAAGGGTACTGCTGAGAAGTGGAAGGGTACTGCTGAGAAGTAGAAGGGTACTGCTGAGAAGTGGAAGGGTACTGCTGAGAAGTGGAGGGTACTGCTGAGAAGTAGAAGGGTACTACTGAGAAGTAGAAGGGTACTGCTGAGAAGTAGAAGGGTACTGCTGAGAAGTGGAAGGGTACTGCTGAGAAGTGGAAGGGTACTGCTGAGAAGTGGAAGGGTACTGCTGAGAAGTAGAAGGGTACTGCTGAGAAGTGGAAGGGTACTGCTGAGAAGTAGAAGGGTACTGCTGAGAAGTGGAAGGGTACTGCTGAGAAGTGGAAGGGTACTGCTGAGAAGTAGAAGGGTACTGCTGAGAAGTAGAAGTATACTGCTGAGAAGTGGAAGGGTACTGCTGAGAAGTGGAAGGGTACTGCTGAGAAGTGGAAGGGTACTGCTGAGAAGTGGAAGGGTACTGCTGAGAAGTAGAAGGGTACTGCTGAGAAGTGGAAGGGTACTGCTGAGAAGTGGAAGGGTACTGCTGAGAAGTGGAAGGGTACTGCTGAGAAGTAGAAGGGTACTGCTGAGAAGTGGAAGGGTACTGCTGAGAAGTGGAAGGGTACTGCTGAGAAGTGGAAGGGTACTGCTGAGAAGTGGAAGGGTACTGCTGAGAAGTGGAAGGGTACTGCTGAGAAGTAGAAGGGTACTACTGAGAAGTGGAAGGGTACTGCTGAGAAGTGGAAGGGTACTGCTGAGAAGTGGAAGGGTACTGCTGAGAAGTGGAAGGGTACTGCTGGGAAGTAGAAGGGTACTACTGAGAAGTGGAAGGGTACTGCTGAGAAGTGGAAGGGTACTACTGAGAAGTGGAAGGCTACTGCTGAGAAGTGGAAGGGTACTGCTGAGAAGTAGAAGGGTACTGCTGAGAAGTGGAAGGGTACTACTGAGAAGTGGAAGGGTACTGCTGAGAAGTGGAAGGGTACTGCTGAGAAGTGGAAGGGTACTGCTGAGAAGTGGAAGGGTACTACTGAGAAGTGGAAGGGTACTACTGAGAAGTGGAAGGGTACTACTGAGAAGTGGAAGGGTACTGCTGAGAAGTGGAAGGGTACTGCTGAGAAGTGGAAGGGTACTGCTGAGAAGTAGAAGGGTACTACTGAGAAGTAGAAGGGTACTGCTGAGAAGTGGAAGGGTACTGCTGAGAAGTGGAGGGTACTGCTGAGAAGTAGAAGGGTACTGCTGAGAAGTGGAGGGTACTGCTGAGAAGTAGAAGGGTACTACTGAGAAGTGGAAGGGTACTGCTGAGAAGTGGAGGGTACTGCTGAGAAGTAGAAGGGTACTACTGAGAAGTAGAAGGGTACTGCTGAGAAGTAGAAGGGTACTGCTGAGAAGTGGAAGGGTACTGCTGAGAAGTGGAAGGGTACTGCTGAGAAGTAGAAGGGTACTGCTGAGAAGTAGAAGGGTACTGCTGAGAAGTGGAAGGGTACTGCTGAGAAGAAGAAGGGTACTGCTGAGAAGTGGAAGGGTACTGCTGAGAAGTGGAAGGGTACTGCTGAGAAGTGGAAGGGTACTGCTGAGAAGTGGAAGGGTACTGCTGAGAAGTGCTGAATACATTGTCCTCAGTGCAGCCCCCTCAAATCTAATTGTATTTGTTACATGCTTTGTAAACAACAGGTGTAGACTAACAGTGAAATGCTCACTCTCCTGATAGTCTGTAGGACGCAGCATGTGGTTTTTTTAGTAGACCTGAGAGGCTGAGCCTGAAGTGAGTTTAGGTGAACAGGATTCTGAACCCACTTGTCAAGCTACCTTACCTTCTCTGACCATAGAATTAGGAATTTAAAGTAATTTAATATGATCTCTATGTATCTCACACTCTACCACAAGGACCATGTTTGCAGTCGCAAGGAAAGAAGCAAATAGTAGTGTTGCTGACAGACTTTCACATGCTGTTCCTAACTGAAGTGTATAGACTTTCACATGCTGTTCCTAACTGAAGTGTATAGACTTTCACATGCTGTTCCTAACTGAAGTGTATAGACTTTCACATGCTGTTCCTAACTGAAGTGTATAGACTTTCACATGCTGTTCCTAACTGAAGTGTATAGACTTTCACATGCTGTTCCTAACTAAAGTGTATAGACTTTCACATGCTGTTCCTAACTGAAGTGTATAGACTTTCACATGCTGTTCCTAACTGAAGTGTACAGACTTTCACATGCTGTTCCTGACTGAAGTGTATAGACTTTCACATGCTGTTCCTAACTGAAGTGTATAGACTTTCACATGCTGTTCCTAACTGAAGTGTATAGACTGTCACATGCTGTTCCTAACTAAAGTGTATAGACTTTCACATGCTGTTCCTAACTAAAGTGTATAGACTTTCACATGCTGTTCCTAACTGAAGTGTATAGACTTTCACATGCTGTTCCTAACTGAAGTGTATAGACTTTCACATGCTGTTCCAAACTGAAGTGTATAGACTTTCACATGCTGTTCCTAACTGAAGTGTATAGACTTTCACATGCTGTTCCTAACTAAAGTGTATAGACTTTCACATGCTGTTCCTAACTGAAGTGTATAGACTTTCACATGCTGTTCCAAACTGAAGTGTATAGACTTTCACATGCTGTTCCTAACTGAAGTGTATAGACTTTCACATGCTGTTCCTAACTGAAGTGTATAGACTTTCACATGCTGTTCCTAACTGAAGTGTATAGACTTTCACATGCTGTTCCTAACTGAAGTGTATAGACTTTCACATGCTGTTCCTAACTGAAGTGTATAGACTTTCACATGCTGTTCCTAACTGAAGTGTATAGACTTTCACATGCTGTTCCTAACTGAAGTGTATAGACTTTCACATGCTGTTCCTAACTGAAGTGTATAGACTTTCACATGCTGTTCCTAACTAAAGTGTATAGACTTTCACATGCTGTTCCTAACTGAAGTGTATAGACTTTCACATGCTGTTCCTAACTGAAGTGTATAGACTTTCACATGCTGTTCCTAACTGAAGTGTATAGACTTTCACATGCTGTTCCTAACTAAAGTGTATAGACTTTCACATGCTGTTCCTAACTGAAGTGTATAGACTTTCACATGCTGTTCCTAACTGAAGTGTATAGACTTTCACATGCTGTTCCTAACTGAAGTGTATAGACTTTCACATGCTGTTCCTAACTAAAGTGTATAGACTTTCACATGCTGTTCCACACTGAAGTGTATAGACTTTCACATGCTGTTCCTAACTGAAGTGTATAGACTTTCACATGCTGTTCCTAACTGAAGTGTATAGACTTTCACAATCTGTTCCTAACTGAAGTGTATAGACTTTCACATGCTGTTCCTAACTGAAGTGTATAGACTGTCACATGCTGTTCCTAACTGAAGTGTATAGACTTTCACATGCTGTTCCTAACTGAAGTGTATAGACTTTCACATGCTGTTCCTAACTGAAGTGTATAGACTTTCACATGCTGTTCCTAACTGAAGTGTACAGACTTTCACATGCTGTTCCTAACTGAAGTGTATAGACTGTCACATGCTGTTCCTAACTGAAGTGTATAGACTTTCACATGCTTTTCCTAACTGAAGTGTATAGACTTTCACATGCTGTTCCTAACTGAAGTGTATAGACTGTCACATGCTGTTCCTAACTGAAGTGTATAGACTTTCACATGCTGTTCCAAACTGAAGTGTATAGACTTTCACATGCTGTTCCTAACTGAAGTGTATAGACTTTCACATGCTGTTCCTAACTGAAGTGTATAGACTTTCACATGCTGTTCCTAACTGAAGTGTATAGACTTTCACATGCTGTTCCTAACTGAAGTGTATAGACTTTCACATGCTGTTCCTAACTGAAGTGTATAGACTTTCACATGCTGTTCCTAACTGAAGTGTATAGACTTTCACATGCTGTTCCTAACTAAAGTGTATAGACTTTCACATGCTGTTCCTAACTGAAGTGTATAGACTTTCACATGCTGTTCCTAACTAAAGTGTATAGACTTTCACATGCTGTTCCTAACTGAAGTGTATAGACTTTCACATGCTGTTCCTAACTGAAGTGTATAGACTTTCACATGCTGTTCCTAACTGAAGTGTATAGACTTTCACATGCTGTTCCTAACTAAAGTGTATAGACTTTCACAATCTGTTCCTAACTGAAGTGTATAGACTTTCACATGCTGTTCCTAACTGAAGTGTATAGACTGTCACATGCTGTTCCTAACTGAAGTGTATAGACTTTCACATGCTGTTCCTAACTGAAGTGTATAGACTTTCACATGCTGTTCCTAACTGAAGTGTATAGACTTTCACATGCTGTTCCTAACTGAAGTGTACAGACTTTCACATGCTGTTCCTAACTGAAGTGTATAGACTGTCACATGCTGTTCCTAACTGAAGTGTATAGACTTTCACATGCTGTTCCTAACTGAAGTGTATAGACTTTCACATGCTGTTCCTAACTGAAGTGTATAGACTGTCACATGCTGTTCCTAACTGAAGTGTATAGACTTTCACATGCTGTTCCAAACTGAAGTGTATAGACTTTCACATGCTGTTCCTAACTGAAGTGTATAGACTTTCACATGCTGTTCCTAACTGAAGTGTATAGACTTTCACATGCTGTTCCTAACTGAAGTGTATAGACTGTCACATGCTGTTCCTAACTGAAGTGTATAGACTTTCACATGCTGTTCCTAACTGAAGTGTATAGACTTTCACATGCTGTTCCTAACTGAAGTGTATAGACTTTCACATGCTGTTCCTAACTAATGGGTATAGACTTTCACATGCTGTTCCTAACTAAAGTGTATAGACTTCCACATGCTGTTCCTAACTGAAGTGTATAGACTTCCACATGCTGTTCCTAACTGAAGTGTATAGACTTTCACATGCTGTTCCTAACTGAAGTGTATAGACTTCCACATGCTGTTCCTAACTAAAGTATATAGACTTTCACATGCTGTTCCTAACTAAAGTGTATAGACTTTCACATGCTGTTCCTAACTGAAGTGTATAGACTTCCACATGCTGTTCCTAACTGAAGTGTACAGACTGTCACATGCTGTTCCTAACTGAAGTGTATAGACTTTCACATGCTGTTCCTAACTGAAGTGTATAGACTGTCACATGCTGTTCCTAACTGAAGTGTATAGACTTTCACATGCTGTTCCTAACTGAAGTGTACAGACTTTCACATGCTGTTCCTAACTGAAGTGTATAGACTTTCACATGCTGTTCCTAACTGAAGTGTATAGACTTTCACATGCTGTTCCTAACTAAAGTGTATAGACTTTCACATGCTGTTCCTAACTGAAGTGTATAGACTTTCACATGCTGTTCCTAACTGAAGTGTATAGACTTTCACATGCTGTTCCTAACTGAAGTGTATAGACTTTCACATGCTGTTCCTAACTGAAGTGTATAGACTTTCACATGCTGTTCCTAACTAAAGTGTATAGACTTTCACATGCTGTTCCTAACTGAAGTGTATAGACTTTCACATGCTGTTCCTAACTGAAGTGTATAGACTTTCACATGCTGTTCCTAACTGAAGTGTATAGACTTTCACATGCTGTTCCTAACTGAAGTGTATAGACTTCCACATGCTGTTCCTAACTGAAGTGTATAGACTTTCACATGCTGTTCCTAACTAAAGTGTATAGACTTTCACATGCTGTTCCTAACTGAAGTGTATAGACTTTCACATGCTGTTCCTAACTGAAGTGTATAGACTTCCACATGCTGTTCCTAACTGAAGTGTATAGACTGTCACATGCTGTTCCTAACTAAAGTGTATAGACTTCCACATGCTGTTCCTAACTGAAGTGTATAGACTTTCACATGCTGTTCCTAACTGAAGTGTATAGACTTCCACATGCTGTTCCTAACTAAAGTGTATAGACTTTCACATGCTGTTCCTAACTAAAGTGTATAGACTTCCACATGCTGTTCCTAACTAAAGTGTATAGACTTTCACATGCTGTTCCTAACTGAAGTGTATAGACTTCCACATGCTGTTCCTAACTGAAGTGTATTTTTTCACTGCTGCTACTCGCTGTTTATTATCTATGCATAGTCGCTTTTCTTAACTCTATTTATTGAACTGCATTGTTGGTTGAGGGCTTGTAAGTAAGCATTTCACGGTAAGGTCTACACCTGTTGTATTCGGCGCATGTGACAAATACAATTTGAAGTGTATGGACTTTCACATGTTGTTCCTAACTGAAGTATGTGTGTCCAGCGAATATAAACACACATAAAACCACTTCAAATGGAAACAGCTGTGTCCGCGTTTGTGTGTGTGGTGACAAACAAGAGCACAGTTATGGGCCTTAAGATCACGTTCTTACAGAACAACACTATAGTGGGCAGATCTTAGTGAATCACTAGAAGTTACTAGCAGGTGAGGGCATATCCAGCCAAAAGCCCAAACAAGCTCCAGCTAGCCGTTTTTTCAATCTGTGCGTGTTTGTGTGTCTCCAGATATGAGTCAGCTGGTCATCCCAGTAACGCTGAATGACATCCCTCCGGCCATCGCTGAGATGCTGGACGACGAGGACCAATGGGACTTTAACATCCTAGAGCTGGAGGCTGCCACCTGTAAGAGGTATGGAGGCAGAGGGAGGAGAGGGAGAGGGGGGTGGCGAGAGAGAAGGAAAGAGAGAGAGGACAGGAGCTGGAGGCTGCCACCTGTATGAGGTATGGAGGGAGAGGGAGGAGAGGGAGAGGGGGGTGGAGAGAGCGAGAGGACAGGAGCTGGACAGTTGAGGGAAGTGGTGATGAGTAAGAGAAGGATAGGTTGTTCGGGGGTTAAGGGAAATGGAAGATAGAGGTTACTATACACTCAGTGTACAAAACATTATGAACACCTGCTCTTTCCATGACATACACTGACCAGGTGAAAGCTATGATCCCTTATGGATGTCACCTGTTAAATCCACTCTAATCAGTGTAAATGAAGGGGAGGAGACAGGTTAAAGAAGGATTTCTTAGTCTTGAGACAATTGAGACATGGATTGTGTATGTGTGCCATTCAGAGGGTGAATGGCCACGACAAAATATTTAAGTGCCTTTGAACAGGGTATGGTGGTAGGTGCCATTTTGTGTTAGTAACTGCAGAGCTGCTGGAGTTTTTCATGCAACTCAATATTAGGAAGGTGTTCGTAATGTTTGGTGTATTCAGTGTACACCAATACAGAAGGGAAAGAACATCCTCCTTCTATCACTCATCTACCTCCCTGTCCTCTCTCTGTCATCCCCACAGACCTCTGACCTACCTGGGCTTGAAGATCTTTGCACGCTTCAGTGTGTGTGAGTTCCTGAGCTGCAGTGAGGCTACGCTACGCTGCTGGCTGCAGGTCATAGAGGCTAACTACCACGCCTCCAACTCCTACCACAACTCCACCCACGCCGCTGACGTCCTACACGCTACTGCCTACTTCCTACGCAAGGAGAAGGTCAAGGTATACCAAACACACATACCAGCATACACACACACACACACACACACACACACACACACACACACACACACACACACACACACACACACACACACACACACACACACACACATACACACACACAACTCCTACCACAACCCCACACCAACCCGAAGAAGACCTTCTGGTTGGACAATTGTTGGATATGCGTACACCACTTATGAACACAAATGAAATTACTAAATTACAATATTTTGCCTGCCATATCAATGTGCTGATTGATTGATAAGTTGATCTACTACGTAATTCACTGTGAAGGGGTTTCAATAGTGTGTGTGTGTGTGTGTGTGTGTGTGTGTGTGTGTGTGTGTGTGTGTGTGTGTGTGTGTGTGTGTGTGTGTGTGTGTGTGTGTGTGTGTGTGTGTGTGTGTGTGTGTGTGTGTGAGGAGAGTAGAGTATCAGTTTTCTTTGCTTGGCAGGAGGTGAATGTATGTCAGTGACCAGTGAGAGTTGGAATGGGGATGTTTTTATAGCTTCGGTCTTGTTCTCATATTTGACTCAGTCAATAAGTGTTTTGCATTGAGATCCTCATACTTTCCCTCTCTTTTCTCCCTGCTTCTCCCCTCCAATAAATATCTCCTCTCCTTGTCATAAAGTGAACATTTGCTAGTGATTATTATTATTACTTGTGCTTGCATGGCGTGCATTATTTGGTATTATTCATTTGTTGAGTATGAGGTTAAGCTGAGAGTGTCCAAGTTGTGCGCTACTGGTACGAAATCAGGTGCAGGAGAGCAGTGAGTTGTGATCAGGCGCACTTTTATTTGGCAACAGCACAAAAGACAGACGCAACTGCGTCCAAAATCCTCCAGCCACAGGTAAAAGTCAATAAGCGCGAAAACACTCACAAATATACAAATGTATGACAAATACATACAACGGGTCAAAATACGATACCCGGGGGGAAAACCAGTCTGGCGCATCACACTAAACACGTAACAAAACAATTTCACACAAAGACATGGGGGGGAACAGAGGAATAAATACATGCAGTGTGATTAGGGAATGCAAACCAGATGTGCAGGGAACAAGACAAAACAAATGGAACAATGAGAAAATGGACTGGCGATGGCTAGAAAGCCGGTGACGTCGACCGCCGAACGCCGCCCGAACAAGGAGAGGAGCCGACTTCGGCGGAAGTCGTGACAGAGAGAGACTAGGCAGTATTTATATTTTATGCACAATTTCAACAACAAAAAACTGGTCTAAAAGTCTAACTCCCAAAAGTATTTTGCTGTCTCAGTCCCATCACTGATTCATAGGTGCATATGATTTTCTATTAAGAGAAACTGTAGATTGTAAAAGTGGTAGGAAACTGAGCTCCCTACTACATTTTTTCTATTATCTGTGCTTCTGTGGAAGTTTGACACTGATGTCACTTCCTGATTGCTATATGTCCCCCGGGGCTCATGGGAGTTTTAGTTTACTAACACTACTTCCTGGTTGTGTCGTGTTCTCAGGGCAGTCTGGACCAGCTGGACGAAGTGGCTGCACTGATCGCGGCGACGGTCCATGATGTGGACCACCCAGGGAGGACCAACAGCTTCCTGTGTAATGCAGGAAGTGAGCTGGCCATCCTGTATAACGACACTGCAGTGTTGGAGAGTCACCATGCCGCCCTCGCATTCCAACTCACCGTCAGGGATATCAAGAGCAACATCTTCAAAAACATCGACAGGTACAGTCAGGAGAGAGTCTAGGAGAGAAAATAATGGTTTCCACCTGGAGCTTTGAGTGCTTGCTAGCCTGGTCCCAGGTCTGTTTGTGCACAGACCGATCTGGTGTGCTTGTTAAAATAATGAATTAACATGCCTTCCTCTAAGCCATCAGAGAGACCACATAACCACTGGCGACAGATATGGAGCATGTTGGGTTATTACCCTGGAACATATCATGTGATGTGATTAACTTCTAGGTTTTTATGGACCTAGAACTTCTTGGAAAACAGTGAGGACAGTTGACTATCCTGGTCCTGTAAGTTCCTCTCTGTGTGTTTATATTAGGACTCAGTTCAGGACGTTGAGGCAGGCAATCATAGACATGGTGCTGGCTACAGAGATGACCCGTCATTTTGAACACGTCAACAAGTTTGCCAACAGCATCAACAAACCAATGGCTGCCATCGAGGAGTCCAGTTCAAATGTAAGACACAGCACCTTGTCTGTGTATATGTATATGTGTGTGTGTTTGTGTGTGTGTGCTAGCGTCCATGTGCATGTGTAGTTTATTATTACATAATAAAGATGGTTGTTAACATTAGCCAATTGAGTGGGAACAGGAGAGATAGAAACAGTTTTAGTTCTTAAATACAGTATATTCAATGAGCATTAATGAGAAAATAGGAATAAAAGGCTAAATATTTTGACATTCAACAATGGAGAGTTCTAGTGGAAAATACTCTATTCAGAGCATGTGACTCCAGTTTGAAGCCCCTATCTGAGATTTGCAATCATTGGCCTCGTGGGCAGCAGCCTGTCTAGCCGCTGTGTGTGTGTGTGTGTGTGTGTGTGTGTGTGTGTGTGTGTGTGTGTGTGTGTGTGTGTGTGTGTGTGTGTGTGTGTGTGTGTGTGTGTGTGTGTGTTTCTGACTGATTGTGTGTGCATCGAAACGTGTGTGTGTGTGTGTGTGTCTTTGACCTTGTGTGTGTGTGTTTCTCTGTAACAGAGTGAAGGCAGTGACAGCGAGGGTCCAGCCAGCATCAGGAACAGCCCAGAGAACCGGCTGCTGATCAAGAGGATGATGATAAAGTGTGCTGATGTGGCCAACCCCTGTAGACCTCTGGAGCTCTGCATAGAATGGGCCGGACGCATCTCTGAGGAGTACTTTTCCCAGGTGAGCGGGCTGACAGGGATGGAAGGAGGAAGAGAGGGCTGCTGGAGGAGTGGATGGCTATATGTTAAATGTGGGATTAAAGGTTAACAGGGCAGAAGGTAAAGGAATGGAGAGGGGGAAGGGGACAGCGAGGGGTTAGAATGAGGAATGGGGAGTGTGTCATTGCAGCTCAGACTGTTCTGGTGCTATAGGAGTTTGCAGCTGGCAATCCTGACCTTAACAACTGCCTACTCAGCTACATTATATGTGCAAAAGTATGTAGACACCCCTTCACATTAGTGGATTCGGCTGAAAGGTGTATAAAATCGAGCACACAGCCATGCAATCCGTAGACAAACATTTGCAGAAGAACGGCCTTACTGAAGAGCTCAGTAACTTTCAACATGGCACCGTCATAGGATGCCACCTTTCCAGCAAGTCAGTTCGTCAAATTTCTGCCCTGCTTTCTGCCCCGGTCAACTGTAAGTGCTGTTATTGTGAATTGGAAACGTCTTGGAGCAACAACGGCTCAGCCGTGAAGTGGTAGGCCACACAAGCTCACAGAACGGGACCGCCGAGAACTGAAGTGTATAGCTCATAAAAATTGTCTGCCCTCGGTTGCAACACTCACTACCGAGTTCCAAACTGCCTCTGGAAACATTGTAAGCAAAATAACTGTTCGTTGGGAGCTTCATGAAATGGGTTTCCATGGCCGAGCAGCCGCACACAAGCCTAAGATCACTATGCGCAATGCCATACGCTGGCTGGAGTGGTGTAAAGCTCGCCATCATTGGACTCTGGAGCAGTAGAAACACGTTCTCTGGAGTGATGAATCAAGCTTCACCATCTGGCAGTCTGACGGATGAATCTGGGTTTGGCGGATGCCAGGAGAACGCTGCCTGCCCGAATGCATAGTGCCAACTGTAAAGTTTGTTGGAGGAGGAATAATGGTCTGGGGTTGTTTTTCATGGTTTGGGCTAGGCCCCTTAGTTCCAGTGAAGGGAAATCTTAACGCTACAGCATACAATGACATTCTAAACGATTCTGTGCTTCCAACTTTGTGGCAACAGTTTGGGGAAGGCCCTTTCCTGTTTCAGCATGACAATGCCCCTGTGCACATAGCAAGGTCCATACAGAAATGGTTTGTCGAGATAAGTGTGGAAGAACTTGACTGCCCTGCACAGAGCCCTGACCTCAACCCCATTGAACACCTTTGGGATGAATTGGAACGCAGACTGCAAGCCAGGCCTAATTGCCCAACATCAGTGCCCGATCTCACTGATGTTCTTGTAGCTGAATGAAAGTCCCCGCAGCAATGTTCCAACATCTAGTGGAAAGCCTTCCCAGAAGAGTGGAGGCTGTTATAGAAGCAAAGAGGGGACCAACTCCATATTAATTCCCATGATTTTGTAATGAATAGTTTGACGAACAGGTGTCCACAAACTTTTGGTCATGTAGTGTATCCATGTACACCTATAAATCTGCTCTCTCTCTCTCTCTCTCTCTCTCTCTCTTTGTCTCTCTCTCTTTGTCTCTCTCTCTCTCTCTCTCTCTCTCTCTCTCTCTCTCTCTCTCTCTCTCTCTCTCTCTCTCTCTCTCTCTTGTCTTTCTTCCTCTCTGTCTGACCTTGTGGCACTATCTTTTGGCATCCAGGAAATGCATGTGTGTTGTGAGTATGTACATATTGTAAATACTATAGTGTGTGTGTGTGTGTGTGTGTGGGGGGGGGGGGGGGGGGGGGGGGGGGGGGCGTGTGTGAATCTATGTGTGTGTGTGTGTGTGTGTTAACCTGTGTGTGTGTGTGTGTGTGTGTGTGTGTGTGTGTGTGTGTGTGTGTGTGTGTGTGTGTGTGTGTGTGTGTGTGTGTGTGTGTGTGTGTTAACCTGTGTGAATCTATGTGTGTTTCAGACTGATGAGGAGAAGAGAGAGGCTCTACCGGTGGTCATGCCTGTATTTGACAGGAACACCTGCAGTATCCCCAAGTCTCAGATCTCCTTCATAGATTACTTCATCACAGACATGTTTGACGCCTGGGATGGTAAGAACACACACACGGTGCCGAGGTTAGAAGGGCACAGGGGATCCACTGGGAGGTGGAGGGAACACGGATCCCAGGCCTCTCCTCCTCTCTTCTACTTCCTCCATCCCTGTAAAGGAGGTAGAGCCTCCCTTTTCCCGTCACAGTAGAGCACAGTAGCCCAAAGGAAATAGAGAGGGAGGGAGAAGTGAGGGGAGCCAAACGAAGGGGTGAAGAGGAGGGAGGGAGGATAGGATATAATAACTCCCATCTCCCCGTTCCCATGAAATGAACCCTGATCTCTGGGGTGTTGCTGGGGGTTACCCCCCCAGAGAAGAGAATACATGTGTTTACAGTGAACAAAGCTGGTGATGTCACGGAAAATTCCCAGAGGCCACTGGGAAAGGGTGGAGGGGCAGGGGTGGGGGTGGGTATCCGGGGGGGCGGAGGGGTTAAGTCGAGATGCACTGAAGCAGAACCTACTGTACACACACACAAAAGCACACACATTCAGATGCAAAAGTGCACACAGAAGCACAAAGATGCACACACACACAAGCATAACGCACAAACACACTCACACAGCAGGTTTTAATTCGCCAGGGTCAAGGCTGGGTTGTTGTCGGGTGGTTGTCAGGTCAGGCTCAGACAGAGGGGCAACCAATGAGTTGGAAACTAGGAAGTAAACAACACCCACACAAACACAAACTGCTTGAGACCTAATTGCCCTAGCTGTCATTTCCTTGTGTGGAAACTACCGCTGGCTCATGTGTTTGTGTGCATGCAGATGTGTGTTAACCTCACACTCTCCTCTGTCCCCCAGCCTTCGCCAGTCTACCTGGCCTCATGGAGCATCTGTCAGAGAACTACAAGTACTGGAAGGGTCTGGACGACATGAAGTGCAAGAGCCTGCGTCCGCCTTCTCCTCCGTGACACCTCCATCCCTCCCTCTCTCCCTTCATCCCTCCATCCATCCCTCCCTCTCTCAGGGCAGGGGGAGACAGCGAATGTAGCCCAGCACTGGAATTAAGCCCCTCCCACTGTGATTCTACCCAGCTCCACACACATTGGACTGTACTACAGTCTGCAGACCTTAGAGCCTGCAAACCTCAGTCTGTAGCTTGGAGCCCTGAGAAGAAACTAGGGGACTGTCATACTGGCTGACATAATGACACCCTATCCCCTATGTAGTGGACTACTTCTGACCAGAGCCCCAACCCAAACACATTTCCCATCTTTGGTTATCTGATGTTGCCTCAAACTACAAAAACAGATTTCATACAGAGAATCATTATGATGCCCCTTGCCAAATTTAGCATGGGGGGGCTCTGGTCAAACATAGTGCACTACATGGGGAATAGGGTAACATTTTAGATGTTGGGCCCCTAATTGGACTCTACAGTCCTCCTTACCATCTGTCCCGGCCTTAGGGGTAAGGACCAACCAATCAGTCCCAGCCTGAGGGGTGAGGACCAACCAATCGGTCCCAGCCTGAGGGATGAGGACCAACCAATCGGTCCCAGCCTGAGGGATGAGGACCAACCAATCAGTCCCAGCCTGAGGGGTGAGGACCAACCAATCAGTCCCAGCCTGAGAGGTGAGGACCAACCAATCAGTCCCAGCCTGAGAGGTGAGGACCAACCAATCAGTCCAAGCCTGAGGGGTGACACCAACCAATCAGTCCCAGCCTGAGAGGTGAGGACCAACCAATCAGTCCAAGCCTGAGGGGTGACACCAACCAATCAGTCCCATCCTGAGGGGTGACACCAACCAATCAGTCCCAGCCTGAGAGGTGAGGACCAACCAATCAGTCCCAGCCTGAGGGGTGAGGACCAACATGCTACAAACCAACCAACTGCACTTTAGCAGCTCAAAGTCACTCTCAAAATCTTTTATTTTTCCTGTCTGTTTTTCTGCTCTCTTCTCTCAGAAAAGAGTCTGCTGTTTCTTCTCATACTGTACCTTTCTGTCTCTCTACTGTAGTATGTAGTACTGCTGAGATGGGTACCAAAGCTTCATTATACTGTAACTTCTACAGCTAAAAGAGGAGAGATCACGGAATGATTACAGAACTAAAGCATGTAGAGAGAAATCAGTCCACTCCAGCACATGTACACTGTACTCACTCTTCCAACCAAACAGACAACTGTAAATTGTAACTCCGCTTAACTTGTTCTCTCACCAGCTGAAAGTATTAAGTAATATTGAGCTCTGATAAGCCCTGTCAGGCAGAATCATACAGTGTGTGTGTGTGTGTGTGTGTGTGTGTGTGCATGCGTGTGTGCGTGTTTGTGTGTGTTTGGCAGCAGCCCCAGTGCAGTAAGAGGTCTGTGTTCGCTCCATACCTAGGAGGTTTGTAGAGCCCAGCTGAACTGACTGCTGTAATATCTCTCTCTATGGGGGAGAACCAGAGCTCTGTGCAGAGAGCCATGCCTCACATGCAGCTAGCTCACCATCAGGCTCCCCTCTGGGGCTAGAACCAGCGCTCACTCAGCCCCCTCTGGAACTCTGCTCCACATGGCTCTTAAAAGAGAACTATCCTGTCAACACTGGGGCTTAGTGGAAACAGTATTAGAACAGAATTACAACACTATTAGCGACAAGTGGGAGAAAATAGCACTATATTAAGTACTGTTGATCTTCACTTATAAACCAAATAAGTTGTGAATTATCTGACCTACAGGAGGCTAAGTGTAATATTTATGACAGCTTGCATTGAAGCTAATCATAATTCATTACTTACAAAAGGTCATAAAGTTCCAGTGCATCCATTTAAATATCAGGCACATGTTTTATTTATGTATTTTATTTAACCTTTATTTAACTAGGCACATTGATGTGGACACATACTGTAGATAATTGTAATCTCCAAATATGAAGGAAACGAATTATAGTATCGCAACATGAGAGCAGTGGCTAAGCAAGTTAATATTCCAAGCACAACCAACCCATTGATTTCTAACATTCCAGTTATTCTCTGGTGTGCAGTGCAGTTGTACGTAGGAGTACATTTTATTTTCCAACTGCTTTTTGTCCCTCCTGTGTCCCCATAGCGTGTTGCTGGTCCGTTATGATGTAGCATGGCAGTGTGGTCTGAGCAGAGAGCCACCTCACAGCAGCCTGATGAAACCACCATGGGAGAGACACAGCATGAAAGACTTGGATGGCCCTGGCTCAAACTATTCCCTATGTAGTGCACTACTTTTGGGGCAGAGATGTATGTGGTGAGAGACACCGGCACACTTAGCTTTTGGGGCTTACACAGTTGCGTCTTAAATGCACCTATTACCTATAAAGTGCAGTACAGAATGGTAGTGCATTCTATGGGGAATATGGGGTCATTCTAGATTGACCCTGTCTTTGGATCCTCTCTAGGAAAAGAGACCATCAGGCCAGCTCCCAGTACCCTGTACTGCTGCTTGGTTCTGTTTGGTTTTCAACTCCGACTCTGCTATTAAAACAAGATTGAAAATGACATTATCATCCCCTTCCCGTCATCTAAAACACATTACTGTGTAGCTGTCTCCCTCCATTGGTTGGCAGTGGGAAATGCAGTTCCAATAATGTCCTTTATTTTTTATTTTATTTATTTTTCCCCAATAATTTCCTTGTGCAGCTACACAGTAGACATACAAGACAGGCAGTCAAAGGCATAGCCTGCTGGAAGTAGGGGTGCTGAGGGTGCTGGTGTCTCCCCTGAAAAATCAGATATTTGATTTTTTTAAATTACAGAAGTAGTGCACTGGGCATTTACTAGTCCTCTATTATCAGACCGATATATAGCCGTCTGTAGCGCGTGCCCCCAAAAAATATTCTATGACAACCCCCCCAAACATCTTCCTGCAGCTATGGTCAGATGTGTTATGAATGGGTGGTAAGTTCTGAGTTCAAAGTGCTTGCGCATGCGTGCATGTGTGTAAATTCAACCAAGAGAAACTAAACTGGGGTACGTAGTTAACCGAAGGAACAGTGATCTTCTTCAAGGTGCCTTACTTTGCTCCTCTCCTCTGAAACAGTGTTCCTTCAGCTTCAAATGGTTTGTTTGGCTTCAAATGGTTTGTTTAGCTTTAAATGGTTTGTTTGGCTTCAAATGGTTTGTTTGGCTTCATGTGGATAATTTAGCTTCAAATGGTTTGTTTGGTTTCATATAATGGTTTGTTTGGGTTAGTGAGCAGCTGAACAAAGCCACTAGACTAAGCCAGAGTAGGCCTATTTTACTTTAGAATTTTAAGCTGGCTCATGTCTCACATTCCTCAACTCCTCGTTCTCTGGTTGGTCAGAGTAGCACAGTATATTAATGTCCTAAATGGCACCCTATTCCCCATATAGTGACAAATGAAGTGTGCTTTGTGGGGAACATGGTGTCATTTGAGACTGACCCTGGACAGGTGAATACTACAGGTATTATGGAGAGAACAGTCTGTTTGACAATGACTGTATGCTAGTTTCAGAACATGGTAAGACAAATGCCTTAAAACCTCTTCCCATTGCTCACTCTGTCAAGGCTTTGATAGTTTCACTGATATACGACACTGGATACTACCTAGCTACTGCTGACTTCAACAACCCACTATGTAGTGTCCCATGGACTGTTCTCCATTGAGCTTCATCTATTTTTAATAGAACAATGTTTTTATTGACTTTAGTTTCAGTTGTCCAGTGAGATGTGGTCAAATCTGATGTCACCCTCATGCTTCACCTCCTTTCCTCTCTTTTCCCCCCAAAACAAACCATTTCTGCTGAGGTGAGAGCATGGCTGACATCTCCTGTGATGTCATGTTAACCAGGCTCTGTCATTGGTCAGAGACTGGCATCAATGGATACAGAGAACGTGCCAATCCCTTTCCTTCAGAACAACCAATAGAAACTCCACAAGCGTTAATGTATACAAGCTCTATTTTTTAAAGTAATTATTCATTGTTTTGTCATTATTGGCCGTGAAAAGGCAACTGTAAAGTATAATGGTAATGTTTTATGTATTTTGGAAGGATTTTATGGTTTGAGGCTTTAGTTGTTTATAAAGCTGTTCTGGTTGGATCCTCCAGAGTTGAGTGGATATGATTTCAGTCTTTTCTGGTCTCTGTCAGAGGACGTCTGATTTTGGTTATCTTTGTCAATACTTTTTAAATGTATTAGTGAGAAACAATAAACATTTTTAAAATATACATATCCTGCAATATGGTGTTTGTGACCAGTTGTATCTTTAATTTGTGACATTATTTTTAGGCTTTAAAAAACAAGCAACTGTGGGGTAAAAATAGTTCAAATAACCATACAGACATTTGGCAAATAAATGTGTGACCAACTTGAAGACAGGCATATATAAGAACATCAGATTAAAATTGAAGACTTGAAACAGAATTTCACACGTTGTAAAATCACCGAACCAACAAACATGTTAAAGAAATATCCATCACATTGTACATATATACATAGACACATCCATGAACCTCAGAGACAGTGAAATAACACCACCTAGAAACAAATACATTCCACCCTCTTTAAAACCTTGACTTCCAGTAGAAAGTGTTCTGTAAAATCATAAATAATTGTGTTAATGACTGACAGGTGGGGGGGGTCAGAGCCCCCCGTTCTCCTCCAGTTTTCTGAAGAGGGCGAGACTGCGGATGTGAGACTCTCTCTCTCTGTTCTTCCATGCAATCAGCAGGTGGTCTGTAGAACATGTTACCAGACCCTTCTCCCCAAAACTCACAAACATCTGGAGAGGACACACAAGCAAAAACGCACAAATACACAGAAATGGTAACATGTATAAATAGGATAGGATATTTGTCTAAATGTTGTCCGTTGATTATTACGTGACATCATACCTGCACGGCCCCTGAGTGTCCAATCAGGTCGCCCGTCAGTTCCAATGTTCTGAGACTGGGGAGTTCAAGAACCTTCTTCACCGGAGGCCCCGCCTGCTTATTGGACCTGCCGAAAGTCCACATCCCAAAGAACCCTGGAGGATGGAGACAGAGAGAAGAGAGAGACAGAGAGAGATTTTAATAGAAAGCTGATGCTGTGACTTTTCAGATGGACTCGGCAACCAGACAGGTTTGGCACATGGACTCTATCAGCCACGACGTCATCACCACGAGACGTCAAGCAGTGGGCACAGCTCTGGGATGAGAAACATTCCACAACCATCCAATAAGACGTGACTGTAGACCGCCTGCCCCTAGGGGCTTGTCACATTTTTTCACATGAAAACATTTATCTTAATATGGACAATAAAAAGGCAATAAAAATCCCAAAAGACCAACATTTATATTTTCCCTTCCTTATAAATTATAGTGGAAGTGCAAAAAGAAAAACCAACTCAGGAAATGTGATTTGGCTGAGTGTGTGTGTTCGCTGACTGATGACAGTGCTTCAAGAAGGAGGCATCACACTGACAGACTCTGAGCTCTGAGCTGTGGTGAAGTGATGGATGAACAGAACGAGAAAGAGAGAGAGAGAGAAAAAATAAAGAGACAGAGAAAGGGAAAGAGAGAAAGGACCACAGCTCAGACTCAGAGGAGCGCTCCAATCCACTTCAAAGCCAAAGGCAGCTGTGTAGGATTAGTATAGACGCTAGCCTAGGCTAGTGACATCACTGCCATAGTCTGTCTAGCCAAGCCCTCCTCTGATCCCACCACTACACTGACTGCTCTGCGTCTCTCTCTGTGTGTGTGTGTGTGTGTGTGTGTGTGTGTGTGTGTGTGTGTGTGTGTGTGTGTGTGTGTGTGTGTGTGTGTGTGTGTGTGTGTGTGTGTGTGTGTGTGTGTGTGTACGACTCACCTGCAGAGGCTGGTTCTGCAGGTAACAGGAGGTCCTGCATCTCCCAAATCCTCACACTGCCATCCTCGGAGCACGACATCAGCCCCCTGCAACACACACACACACTATAAGAAATCTATAAAAACACTGCAGTGTGACACACATGTACCTTACAGAAGAGAGAACGACACAGGTGACGTGTGAAACCTGATAAAGACCATTATGTTTGATAACATTGTTGTGGCTGAGATAAAGAGCTTGGGAACAGCAAACAGTGGGTCTCTTAATAAGAGCAGGTGTGATTTGATTACCCATCAGGCAGCAGCATGGTGTGTAGTATGTTGGAGTCGTGGGCTGTCTTCCTGTAGGCCACAACACTCTTAGTGATGACGCTGTACACATACAGACCACTGCCCACTGCAGCCACCATCAGCTAGGGAGAAAGAGATGATAAAAGATTAGATCATTCATTTGTAGTGTATTGAGACCTTGTGATAATGCACTTTAAATACCAGTTGACTTGACTTGATTAACAACACTGACTTTCAAGCTAAAATAAGCTCACCATGTCAAAACACTTTGGGTACTCACCTCTCCATCGGATGTCAGCTGTTGGATGGACATCTCACTGGGTTTCGGAGCGGCCAATCGGATCTCAGCCTGGGTGTCGGTCTGAGACTCCTCCCACAGGATGTGCTCATAGGCCATAATCGTCCAATCAACAGCGTCCCACAGGATCAGCTCGCCAACATGGGACCCACTGGCAAATAGGCCATCTGAAAAAGAAGAGGTAGAGGAGGAGTAGGAGGAAGAGGGGAAGGAGGAAGATACCATAGAGTTAGAATTTGTGAATTAGAACCTCAGAAATTCAAATCCCAGACTGCCCGGTCAAGGTTTAGCTTCAGTTTAAGTTAAACCATGTCAACCTGAAATATACACTGTACAAAGCATTAAGGACACCTGCTCTTTCCAAGACATACTGAAGACTGACCAGGTGAATCCAGGAAAAAGCTATGATCCCTTATTGATGTCTCTTCAATCAGTGTAGATGAAGGGGAGGAGACAGGTTAAAGAAGGATTTCTAAGCCTTGAGACATGGATTGTGTATGTGTGTCATTCAGAGGGTGAATGACCAAGACAAAATATTTAAGTGCCTTTGAACAGGGTATGGTGGTAGGTGCCAAGAACACCGCTTTGAGTGTATCAAGAACTGCAGCGCTGCTGTATTTGTCATGCTCAACAGTTTCATGTGTGTATCAAGAATGGTCCTCCACCCAAAGGACATCCAGCCAACTTGACACAACTGTGGGAAGCTTTGGAGTCAAAATGGGCCAGCATCCCTGTGGAACACTTTTGACACTTTGTAGAGTCCATACCCTGATGAATTGAGGTTGTTCTGAAGGCAAGAGGGAGGGAGAGGGGTGCAACTCAATATTAGGAAGGTGTCCTTACTGATGTCAAATTTGACATCAGCAAAGTGCTCTCTCTATCAGACCTGCTAGGTCATATGCATATAACCTCTTTATTGAGGAAAATGTACTTACTACGACAGTGATACTTGGTTGTCTCACCTTGCTATCTTAAGATGATTTCACTAATCAAATCAAATTTTATTTGTCACATACACATGGTTAGCAGATGTTAATGCGAGTGTAGCGAAATGCTTGTGCTTCTAGTTCCGACAATGCAGTAATAACCAACGAGTAATCTAACCTAACAATTCCACAACTACTACCTTATACACACAAGTGTAAAGGGATAAAGAATATGTACATAAGGATATATGAATGAGTGATGGTACAGAACGGCATAGGCAAGATGCAGTAGATGGTATCGAGTACAGTATATACATATGAGATGAGTAATGTAGGGTATGTAAACATTATATAAAGTGGCATTGTTTAAAGTGGCTAGTGATACATGTATTACATAAAGATGGCAAGATGCAGTAGATGGTATAGAGTACAGTATATACATATGAGATGAGTAATGTAGGGTATGTAAACATTATATATAAGGGGCTCTGGATAAGAGCATCTGCTGAATGACTAACATGTCAAATGTAAATGTGAGATGATGAAGAGATAAAGGCTGACCATTGATGTTGATGAGAGCGTGGATGCTGTCCTGGTGGTCAGATAGACGTCTGACCTCTGCCACAGACAACTGGGACCCTGTGGACATGGTCAGCCTGAAAATCACTACACAGAGGGAGGGAGAGGGTGTTTACCTTAGTTCAAAACAGATACAACGCAAAGGTTCATAAAGAATACAGGACTACAACCATGGTTACTAGTACTACTCACCTATCTCTTTGTCCATAGCTGCTGCTATACAGTTCTTAGGCAACTCCACCGTGGCACTGATTCCTTGAGACACAACACAAGACTAACATTGAATCGACAGTAATCGACAGTAAGCGACAGTAATCGACAGTAAGCGACAGTAAGCCTTTTATCAAATGGAGTGAAAAGGTGGGGCTAAATGGACAAGATCAGACAGTACTCCCTTCCTTTAAAAATGTTTCCTCCCTTTTGTGGCAACTGAACCGTAATCCTGGTTTCTCTGTGTGTACCATGAGGGTAATGTGTGAATAGTGCATTATGAATGAATGTATCCTAACATGATCTCTGTGTTATTACCTGTGTCGTCGTGGTGCTGGCTCTGACACTGCAGCTGGAAGTCTCTGTTCCACACACACAACTCATTTCCTCCCGACACCCACACACACAACCGCTCCAACACCAGCAGACACTAGCAGAGATAGAACGATAAGAGTACACACGTACCCACCCACCCACACCCACACACACTTACAGTGGGGCAAAAAAGTATTTAGTCAGCCACTAATTGTGCAAGTTCTCCCACTTAAAAAGATGAGAGAGGCCTGTAATTTTCATCATAAGTACACTTCAACTATGACAGACAAAATGAGGGAAAAAAATCCAGAAAATCACATTGTAGGATTTTTTATGAATTTATTTGCAAATTATGGTGGAAAATAAGTATTTGGTCAATAACAAAAGTTTATCTCAATACTTTGTTATATACCCTTTGTTGGCAATGACAGAGGTCAAACGTTTTCTGTAAGTCTTCACAAGGTTTTCACACACTGTTGCTGGTATTTTGGCCCATTCCTCCATGCAGATCTCCTCTAGAGCAGTGATGTTTTGGGGTTGTTGCTGGGTAACACGGACTTTCAACTCCCTCCAAAGATTTTCTATGGGGTTGAGATCTGGAGACTGGCTAGGCCACTCCAGGACCTTGAAATGCTTCTTACGAAGCCACTCCTTCGTTGCCCGGGCGGTGTGTTTGGGATCATTGTCATGCTGAAAGACCCAGCCACGTTTCATCTTCAATGCCCTTGCTGATGGAAGGAGGTTTTCACTCAAAATCTCACGATACATGGCCCCATTCATTCTTTCCTTTACACTGATCAGTCGTCCTGGTCCCTTTGCAGAAAAACAGCCACAAAGCATGATGTTTCCACCCCCATGCTTCACAATAGGTATGGTGTTCTTTGGATGCAACTCAGCATTCTTTGTCCTCCAAACACGACGAGTTGAGCTTTTACCAAAAAGTTATATTTTGGTTTCTTCTCCCAATCTTCTTCTGGATCATCCAAATGCTCTCTAGCAAACTTCAGACGGGCCTGGACATGTACTGGCTTAAGCAGGGGGACACGTCTGGCACTGCAGGATCTGAGTCCCTGGCGGCGTAGTGTGTTACTGATGGTAGGCTTTGTTACTTTGGTCCCAGCTCTCTGCAGGTCATTCACTAGGTCCCCCCGTGTGGTTCTGGGATTTTTGCTCACCGTTCTTGTGATCATTTTGACCCCATGGGGTGAGATCTTGCGTGGAGCCCCAGATCGAGGGAGATTATCAGTGGTCTTGTATGTCTTCCATTTCCTAATAATTGCTCCCACAGTTGATTTCTTCAAACCAAGCTGCTTACCTATTGCAGATTCAGTCTTCCCAGCCTGGTGCAGGTCTACAATTTTGTTTCTGGTGTCCTTTGACAGCTCTTTGGTCTTGGCCATAGTGGAGTTTGGAGTGTGACTGTTTGAGGTTGTGGACAGGTGTCTTTTAGACTGATAACAAGTTCAAACAGGTGCCATTAATACAGGTAACGAGTGGAGGACAGAGGAGCCTCTTAAAGAAGAAGTTACAGGTCTGTGAGAGCCAGAAATCTTGCTTGTTTGTAGGTGACCAAATACTTATTTTCCACCATAATTTGCAAATAAATTCATTAAAAATCCTACAATGTGATTTTCTGGATTTTTTTTTCTCATTTTGTCTGTCATAGTTGAAGTGTACCTATGATGAAAATTACAGGCCTCTCATCTTTTTAAGTGGGAGAACTTGCACAATTGGTGGCTGACTAAATACTTTTTTGCCCCAATGTATATCTCCACCTAAACAATAGAATCACTTGGAGAAGGGTGTCATTATCAACCTATGGAGACTAATTACCATTCTACCATTGTTGCATATACCCCACCCCAGTCACCTTTTACCTAAATAGCCCATCCAATCTACATACCTCATCCCCATATTGTTTTTATTTACTTTTTGCTCTTTTGCACACCAGTATTTCTACTTGCACATTATCATCTATCACTCCAGTGTTCATTTTCTAAATTGTTATTACTTCGCTACTATGGCCTATTTATTGCCTACATCCTCACGCCATTTGCACACACTGTATTTAGACTTTGTTTTTTTCTATTGTGTTATTGACTGTATGCTTGTTTATTCCATGTGTAACTCTGTGTTGTTGTTTTTGTTGCACTGCTTTGCTTTATCTTGGCCAGGTCGCAGTTGTAAATGAGAACTTGTTCTCAACTAGCCTACCTGGTTAAATAAAGGTGAAATAAAATAAAAAATAAATTGCAAATATTTCAATTAATACTTGAACCCCCTCCCAAATGAACATTTAAAGACGCACACTTCATGAACTTCTCTTGTTGAAAAATAATATCCCACATATAAATACAGCAATGTACACACTTAAGGGTACAAAAATATATATATTTTTTTTGATAACTGCAAACGTACAATTTTGGAGAACTCTTCCAATTTAATTTCCCTGCTCGGAAGAATTAATGCCATTAAAATCGTCTTCCTCCCGCAACTGCTTTACCTATTCCAGAACATCCCGGTATTCATACCTAAATCCTTTCATAAACAACTGGACTCAATTATTCATCTGGGATTATAAAACACACAGGAGTGGTAAAAACACCTCTGGAAGTCCAAGATGGAAGGACTGTCTCCACCAAATGTTATATTTTACTATTGGTCAGCTAACCTCTGTGCTCTTATGTTTTGTCTGGATGACGCAGCTGGCTTAGTATGGAGCGTGAGGATAGCCGCCCTTTTTCTATTGACGCTGTGATTTTGTCCCGTCAATTTGGAGATGTCACATTATGGTAACAATCCTATTATACATAGCACAGTCCGTATCTGAAGCAAACTAAATTCCATTTTGACCTTGTACCAATATCATTCTGCTCCCTACTGCGAAGAATGCGTCCTTTGTCCCCTCTAACCTTGATAACACCTTTGAGCGATGGGGAGAACTAGGGATCGATACCATAGAGGATTTTTATATAGAAGGGACCTTTGCCTCCTTTGATTTGCTGAGGGAAACCTATAATCTTCCCAGAAGTAACTTTTTCAGATCCCTACAGATTAGAGACTTTGTTAGAAAACATCTTCCTACATTTGGAAATGCTAAACCTTCCATGTTGGACGGATCCATGAAAATGTGTCCCACCTCAGACAAACTGATATCTCGTCTATATGACACTTTTCAATCTGTTAGCACACCTTCTACAGATGCCATTAAGGCAAAATGGGAGGAAGAGCTAGGTCCTGACATTTCTGGAGCAGACTGGGAAGATAGCTGGGAGTATATCCACACCTGCTCCATTACCTCCAGACATTGTCTTACACAATTCAAGATCTTGCATAGATTACCCTATTCCAAAACTAAACTGCATAGAATATTTCCTGATACCTCCCCTGTGTGATAAATGTCATGCTGCGGAGGGTACACTATTCCACTGCTGTGCCCTATGCTCTAACTTGCATGGTTATTGGTGTGGAATTTTTAGGATCCTCTCTGAGGTTCTGGAGACTTTAATTGACCCAGACCCGCTTCTGATCATCCTGGGAGTGTCAGAAACCCTAAACAGATTAACCAAGCCCCAAAAACAACTCATCTCTTAGTCTCATTTCGGCAACAAAAAAATATCTTGTTGTTTTGGAAAAGGAAGGAAGTTCCCTCTACCAAATTATGGGGGGTGGCATCTGCCCTCTGCTTTCTGTTTACTTGTTCTGTATATCTTATTTTGTTTCTTGTATGTGTTCAATAAAAAAATATTTGAGCAACAAAACATTCATCACTTTCTTTTGAAATGACTGAAATGACAAGATATTTTGGACACTACATGTTAAAGGTAATTACATAAGACATTACGTGGGGCGGCGGGTAGCCTAGTGGTTAGAGCGTTGGACTTGTAACCGAAAGGTTGCAAGATCAAATCCCCGAGCTGACAAGGTAAACATCTGTCGTTCTGCCCCTGAACAAGGCAGTTAACCCACTGTTCCTAAGCCGTCATTGAAAATAAGAATTTGTTCTTAACTGACTTGCCTAGTTAAATAAAGGTAAAATAAAAAAATTCAAATGACTTTCATTGGGACTCGGTAACAAAGATAGCTTCTATCCCCAAGCCATAAGAGTGCTAAACAGCTAACAAAATGGCTACACGGACTATCTACATTGACCTTTCAATTTTTTTTGCACTTTCTCTATGTACATTCTACACGCTCCAACACACTCACACTCACACACTTCATTTGCTCATACACACACACACTCATATGCAATCATCATATACACTGCTGCTACTCTGTTTATCATATATCCTGATGCCTAGTTACCTTACCCTTATACATATCTACCTCTATCGATCCAGGATCCCTGCACATTGTAAATATGCTATTGGCACTGACCCTGGAACTGACCCTGTATATAGCTTGCTTACTTCTCTTGTTCTTCTTACTTCTATTTCTTGTGTGTTTTAGTTCTACTTGACTGTTTTATAGTACTACTAATATGTACTACTGCATTGTTGCGAAAGAGTAAGCAAGAAAGGCATTTCACTGTACTTGTGCACATGACAATAAAAACTTAACTTGAAAAAGCACACAGCACTAGGTAACGAGTTGCATTCTTTAAAGTGGAAACAGTTGGGTAAAATGAGGTGTTGCCAACAGATGAAAAGCAGATGAACATACCTTGACAGAGGACTGGAGGTCTGAGACGGTCTGAACCCTGTTGCCTGTCTCTGGGTCCCACAGCTGAACCACAACACTCAGGAAACACAACAACAGGGTTTTACGTGTGTGTGTGTGTGTGTGTGTGTGTGTGTGTGTGTGTGTGTGTGTGTGTGTGTGTGTGTGTGTGTAAAGATACACTGAGGGTGCGGTCCGAGGAAGCTGTGATGAGGGAGGTGTGTGTGTTCTCTCCACTGGTGTGTGTGTAGGCTGTCATGGCCGTTATCTGCTGGGAGTGACCCCTTAGTTCCAGCAGCCTCTCTCCTGTCTGAGAACACACAAACACACACACACGGCAATTCATATTATTCAAAATATATTCACAACACTGCCACCTATTGGTGTTACTAAAACACTACTACCCTTTATTCTTGCTTTATCGTTTCAAATAGTCTACCCAGCTATTGCTCAAAGCCGTTGGATGTTTATATGTTCCTACATCCCCCCTCGATCTCCCCTCCCAGACAAATGGCTCACCTCAACGTTCCACACCAACACCAGACCATCGTCTCCTGCAGACGCAAACCTGGGAAACAACAATGTCTACTTATGACATGACAAAACACTGGTCCTGTTTACAGTCCTGCTATTCACCTAAAAGCACAGCTAAAAACAAAGCATGATGGTGATAATTACCTAATACTCTTCAGTTATGATGAGAAAAAACATGTATCAACTCCAAATGACTGAACCAGAGGGATGTGTTTCAGTGAAACAGAGAGTAAGCTACTGTCCATAATATCCACTAACTCCCCTGGGATCTTAAAAACACCTGTCCTCAGGCTTAGCTCCTTCCCCTGACCTCTGACCCCTACCCATCTACAACCAACCTACAGGATGAGAGGATCAGAAAGAGTAAAGGATGAGATAGAAGAAAGAAGAGAAAAGGAACTGTCTTTCCAGCAAACGAGGGCTGGAAAAGGATACATTTTGGGACTTGAAAAGCAATCTGGTGAGAATGTTCCGGCCCCTGCCCTCGGCTGCTGGCCTGTCTGGAGAGGACGAGGCCCAGAGGAGGGGGTCATTACTGAGGTAGACGAGGCGTGAAGCTCTGCCGGACCGACCCAACTCCACACACACACACACACACACACACACACACACACACACACACACACACACACACACACACACACACACACACACACACACACACACACACACACACACACACACCGCTCAGATCAGCTAGAAAGCACTTATGAGACCACTTATGCAAACCCACTGTACCATAGTAGCACGCAGCATGCTTCCACCAAGCAATGCATTACCTGTGAAGGCTGTTAACTATGTATTCAGTGGTCAGTGGGGGGTGGAAGAGCAGGTGGGGTAGCAGGTGTGTAGGAGGCGGGGATTAAGAAAAGGGGTAAACTATAGAGTAACCGCACACATACAGTATAAAATACACACAACCCAGTAAAGATTTGTTGAGGAGAAGATCATACACACACACACACAGTCCAGCAGTGGTGATGATTAAGCTCTTGTCACGCTCTGTACGTTTGCTTTGGAGAGGATCTGCTGTCAATCACACTGAGAGATAGAGTCCAGCAGATGGTAGAGAGCAGAGGCAGAGAGGCAGAGAGAGAGAGAGAGAGAGAGAGAGAGAGGAGAGGTACTTACCTGAAGTCATCAATCTGCACCAGAAATCGAACAATGTCAAAATGTCCTTTTAGCACCTGCAGTTCAGTGAACCAGTTTTTGGGCTGTTCCTCCCCAATGAATAGCACAGGGTTTTTCTGCACACATAAGGGATAAAAATGAGACGAGGAGAGACAGCAGGTTGAAAAGCCACTCAGTGAATTCAATCACATAAGAGAAGGTAAGTTATAGTGAGAAAAGCCTGGAAAGGATCGAGAAAATAAATGATGTATATCTCTGCACAAATTATTGTAAGAATTATGGCCAGTACAAGACCACATTTGCTTAGAGATACCGTAGAGAATGGTTGTCAACCAGGTAACTATAGCATTAACATCACACAAAACAGTTAGCCTGCTATTACCTCGACAGACCCCTGTGCTTCCCGACCACCGAGTATCCATCGCAGCATGACTGGCTAATGGCTATGCAGGAGATTCTGATGACAAGGAGAAGACAGATGTCAGAAGTTGCACCATGGCACAATATGCAATTGCTGTTGTTGATGACAAACAGCTGACCTCTGCATGTAAACAATTCTGACAAGCTAATTCAGGTTAGCAAGCAGAGAATGTGATTATATCTTGCCTTAACAATCATTTGGCGTGAGACGTTCCCAGATCACGGTCGTCTTGACGCCTTTAAAATAGCTGTCGGGGATATCTCGTTGTTATTTAGTAGGGAAATCTGCCACTTGAGATCCAGCTGGCAAACCAAGACCCGTGAAATTTGACATGAAACTGTCAGCTGAGCTTTCGCAACAAAACATTCATGTGACAGTAGCTAACTACGGAAGCGCAGAATGGACACATTAATGAAAACGTGAAAAACGGAAACGCAACTTCGCAAAGACCTGTCGACAAACTGATATTATTGTTCTGCCTGTTCATTATCCTTATTACCTCAGGGTCTGACGAGGTAGTTGCTGGCTAACTGTTTTGTGTGATGTTAATGCTATAGTTACCTGGTTGACAACCATTCTCTACTGTATCTCTAAGCAAATGTGGTCTTGTACTGGCCATAATTCTTACAATAATTTGGGCAGGGTTATACATAATTTATTTTCTCGACCCTTTCCACGCTATAAAATAATCGATATGGGAGGAATTTAAAAAATGAAATAACATTTTATAACATGTATATGCACCATATAGCTAGTCTGTTTGTTACCTTGTAATTACACAATCATCTGTGACAACTAGATGGCAGTGTACAACAACTCGAAGCTCTGGAGAGAAGCACATCCTTCAGTGGAAACAGATACTGAAAGCGTTTGGGGAATTATGGCTGAACCAACATGTTTGCCTTGCTATTTACCCATGCAGTGTTTAGACAATCTGTCTTGAAATAGAAAACACAGAATGTATTTATTCATCTCATTCAAAATATTGTGCTTCTCTGGACATTGAACTAAAAACAACACTGTCAAAGACTGCACTATTAGACTCTTATTATTTTCTCTGTGATAGTGTTAATGTGACTCAGTAGTATTTGTAGATTACCATAGCATGACAACCACTGGCCCAAATCTCCCCCTGGCCCTCTCCTCCTCTACCCTCTATCTCCCTCTTTATACGCTCTCTACCTTCTCTCTCTCCCTCTTTCCTCATCTCTCCCTCTGTGACTGCTGGCTCTGCTGTGCTCTAGCTGTGTCTATATTCCTGCTCTCCCTATCTACCTCCCCCTCTCCCTATCTACCTCCCCCTCTCCCTGTCTACCTCCCCCTCTCCCTATCTACCTCCCCCTCTCCCTATCTACCTCCCCCTCTCCCTGTCTACCTCCCCCTCTCCCTATCTACCTCCCCCTCTCCCTATCTACCTCCCCCTCTCCCTATCTACCTCCCCCTCTCCCTATCTCCCTCCCCCTCTCCCTATCTACCTCCCCCTCTCCCTGTCTACCTCTCCCTCTCCCTGTCTACCTCCCCCTCTCCCTATCTACCTCCCCCTCTCCCTATCTACCTCCCCCTCTCCCTATCTACCTCCCCCTCTCCCTATCTACCTCCCCCTCTCCCTGTCTACCTCTCCCTCTCCCGTCTACCTCCCCCTTTCTCCGTCTGCCTCCCCATCTCCCCGTCTACCTCCCCCTCTCTCCGTCTGCCTCCCCCTCTCCCCGTCTACATCCCCCTCTCCCCCTCTACATCCCCCCTCCCTGTCTACCTCTTCCTCTACCCTTCTACCTCCACCTCTATGCGTCTACCTCCCCTTCTACCCCCCTCTCCCCTTCTACCTCCACTTCTACGCTTCTACTTTCCCCATCTACCTTTCCCCATCTACCCCCCCCCTCTACTTCCCCCTCTCCCTGTCTACCTCTTCCTCTACCCTTCTCCCTCCACCTCTACCTCCCCCTCTACCCTTCTACCTCCACCTCTACGCTTCTACCTTCCCCATCTACCTCCCCCTCTCCCTTTCTACCTCCCTCTCTACGCTTCTACCTCCCTCTCTACGCTTCTACCTCCCTCTCTACGCTTCTACCTCCCCCTCTCCCTGTCTTCCTCTTCCTCTACCCTTCTACCTCCCCCTCTCCCTGTCTACCTCTTACTCTACCCTTCTACCTCCCCCTCTCTCCCTCTACCTCCCCCTCTCCCTGTCTTCCTCTTCCTCTACCCTTCTACCTCCCCCTCTCCCTGTCTACCTCTTACTCTACCCTTCTACCTCCACCTCTACCCTTCTACCTTCCCCTCTACCTCCCCCTCTACCCTTCTACCTCCCCCTCTCCCTGTCTACCTCTTCCTCTACCCTTCTACCTCCACCTCTACCCTTCCACCTCCCCCTCTCCCATTCTACCTCCCCCTCTACCTTTCTACCTTTCTATCTCCACCTCTACGCTTCTACCTCCCCCACTACCTCCCCCTCTACCCTTCTACCTCCACATCTACACTTCTACCTTCCTCCCCCCTCTCCCCTTCTACCTCCCTCTCTACGCTTCTACATCCCCCTCTCCCCCTCTACCTCCCCCTCTCCCTGTCTTCCTCTACCATTCTACCTCCACTTCTACTCTTCTACCTTCCCCTCTACCTCCCCCTCTACCCGTCTACCTTCCCCTCTACCTCCCCCTCTACCCTTCTACCTCCCCCTCTACCCTTCTACCTCCCCCTCTACCCTTCTACCTCCCTCTCTACCCTTCTACCGCCCCCTTCTACCTCCCCCTCTACCCTTCTACCGCCCCCTTCTACCTCCCCCTCTACCCTTCTACCTTCCCCTCTACCTCCCCCTCTACCCTTCTTCCTTCCCCTCTACCTCCCCCTCTACCCTTCTACCTTCCCCTCTACCTCCCCCTCTACCCTTCTACCTCCCCCTCTACCCTTCTACCTCCCCCTCTACCCTTCCACCTCCCCCTCTACCCTTCTACCTCCCCTTCTCCCCTTCTACCTCCCCATCTACCATTCTACCTCCCCTTCTCACCCGTCTACCTCCCTCTCTACACTTCTATCATCCTCTCTACCCAACTACCTCCCTCTCTACCTCTCTGTCGGGTGTCTGTGTGCTCTAGTTGTGTCTGTGTTCCTGCTCTGTTCTCCAGATTGAGATGCCGCGGCGGATGGTCTGTGACCTTCATGGTGCCTCAGATCGGCGGCTGGCACTGATTTCTGATTTAGTGTCGATCCGCTGCGCTTGTCAGGGGCTGCGAGGTGCTTTCCATGTGGTAATAGAAAAGCTCAAGGGCAGCTGGAGAAGGGAGGAGGGAGACAGAGAGAGAGGGAGAGAGCGAGAGAGAGAGAGAGAGAGAGAGAGAGAGGGGTGGGGGGAAGGATTGGTGGCAGTGGTGGAGGGAGTGGAGGAGGGAGGAGAGGTGAATAAGGCTTGAATGTGCAACTATTTGTCGACTATCAGAGCTGAGTGGGTTAGATGTACAGAGGTTTGGGTAGGGGTGAGAGAAGAGGAGAGCAAGGAAGAGGAAAATATGAAGGAGAAAGAGGAGAGAGAAGGAAGTTGGGAGACATACTGTAGGAGGAAAGAGGAGGGGTCAGGAAAGCTGAGAGGAAAATAAAGGAATAGGAAGAGGGGAATTGAGGGAGAAGGACACAGTGTCCACACATAATATGTCAACATGAACTATGGAAGGAATCAGCAGCATGAGGAAATAATGAAACGAATGAGGACCACCAAACACTACCACTACCACTAACGAGAGAGAGAGAGAGAGAGAGAGAGAGAGAGAGAGAGAGAGAGAGAGAGAGAGCACCGAGATCAGAGGCAAAGTGTACCTCCTCTTCCTCCTTCCCTCCTGTTATGCTCCCCTCCCATCCCATCTCACCCTCCCTGATAGGAAAACAAATGGTTATGATGATGGAAAAGGATTTAAGGTGTGATTTAACCGAGAGCTGGCTACAGCATTCGATAAGAGCCACTCCCACCTTTACCCGGTGCCAGCTGTGCTGTGACTGTAAAAGCCTTGTAGTGGAGAGAGGCTCATTCCTGACCAACACACCTCACTGTCCCTCCGCATTACCTCCTCACTGTGTCCTGCTTTACCCACTCATACCTCTGCATCCTCCATGCCCATACACACTACATCTCCACTGACAACATTCACACTATACTGATACACACTACATTCACAACTGATACACACTACATTCACACTAATATACACTACATTCACACTAATATACACTACATTCACACTGATATACACTACATTCAAACTATAATGATACACACTACATGTAGGTAGAGTTCGGTGTGTGTGCATAGAGTCAGTGCATGAGAATTAGTTCACGAAAGGGTCAATGCAGGTTGTCCAGGTAGCCATTTTATTAGCTTTTTAGCAGCCTTGTTTTGTAGTCTTATGGCATGGCAGTAGAAGCTGTTCAGGGTTCTTTTCGTTCCAGAATTAGTACCGCAATGGTACCACTTGCCGTGCTGTAGCAGAGAGAACAGTCTATCGCTTGGGAGGCTGGAGTTTTAAAAAAAAATGTTGGGCCTTCCTCAGCGCATGCTCTGAGTATGCATCCTGTTATTCCATCTGGCCCCGCGGCCTTGTAAATTTTAACCTGTTTAAAGGTATTATTTACATCGGCTACAGAGAGTGAGATCATACAGTTGTCCGGAACAGCCGTTGCACTCATGCATGGTTCAGTGTTGCTTGCCTCGAAGCGAGCATAGAAGGCATTTAGCTAATCTGGTAGACTCACATCGCTGTGCAGCTCGCAGCTGAGTTTCTCGTTGTAATCTGTGATAGTTTGCAAGCCCTGCCACATCTGTTGAGAATCATAGCCGGCGTAGTAGAATTCGATCTTAGTCCTGTATTGATGCGCTTTGCCTGTTTGATGGCTTACCCGGATTAGGTCGTAGCGGGATTTCATTTAAGCGTCCGGATTAGTATCCCGCTTCTTGAAAGTGGCAGCTCTAGCCTCAAATTCAGTGCGGATGTTGCATGTAATCCATGGCTTCTGGTTGGGCTATGTACGTACGGTCACTGTGGGGACGACGTCAAAGCTATTGATGAAGCTGGTGACTGATGTGGTAAACTTCTCAATGTTATTGGATGAATCCAGGAACATATTCCAATCTGTGCTGGTGAAACATCCACTTCCTTGGACCACTTCCGTATTGAGTGCGTTACTGGTACTTACTGTGTGAGCATTTGCTTGTAAGCAGGAAGCAGGAGGATGGAGTTATCGTCTGATTTGCCAATGGGAGGGTGGGGGAGGGCCTTGTATGTGTTTCTGTGTGTGGAGTAAAGGTGATGTAGAGTTTTGTTGCAGAGGTGACAAAATTAGCTAAAACGGATTTCAGTTTCACTGCATTAAAATCACCGGCCAAGAAACAGCGCCTCTGAATGTGCATTTTCTTGTTTACTTATAGCCCTATACAACTTGTTGAGTGCGGTCTTAGTGGCAGCATTGCTTTGTGGTGGTATGTAAACAGCTATGAAAAGTACAGATGAAATCTCTCTTAACAAAAATAGTGATGATAATTAATAAATACATAGAGGGATGAGACATGAAAAGAGAACAGAGACAGCCGATCTGCAGCTTATCATGAGGTATTCTAACTCAGGCGAGCAAAAACTTGAGACTTCCTTAGTATTAGAGATCGCTCACCAACTGTTGTTAACAAAGACACACATCCCTCCTCCCTTTGTCTTGCCTAAGTCTGGCATCCGGTCTAGACGATACATAGAAAAAACAGTGAGATGTATATCCATGTCCTCGTGCAGCCACGACTGAGAAAAATAGGATATTACAGTTTTTCATGTCCCGTTGATAGGATAGTCTCGAACGGAGCTCATCCAGTTTGTTCTTCATTGATTACACATTCGGCAATAGAACAGAGGGAAATGGTGTTCTACTGTATTTGTTCACCGACATAGTCTCGTCAGGGTGCCTCCCCTCCCCTGCCTGTCTTTCGCCACCGCTTCCTATTTCGCGGATTAGGGCCTTGTTCGGAGTAACGTCCAGAGCTGCCGACTCGTTGAAGTAGACATTTCCGTCCAAATTGAGGTTAGTAATCACTGTTCTGATGTCCAGAAGTTGTTTCCGGTCATAGGAATTAATGGCAGAGACATTATGTACAAAAGAAGTTACGATCAGCGTAAAAAATACACACAAAATATTAGAATTTGTCAGGAGCCCATAAGACAGATGCTATCCACTGCAGGGCCATGTTTTACATTCACACTGATACACACAATATTCAAACTGATACACACAACATTCAGAGCTGTCACGGCCGATGCTGGAAGAACTGGACCAAAGCGCAGGGTGGTGAGCGTACATTACTTTTATCTTGGAATGACGCCAACAAAACCAATAAACAATACAAAACGACCGTGAAGCTTAAGGGCTATAGTGCCACAAACAAAGACAACTACCCACACTGAAAGGAGGGAAAAGGCTACCTAAGTATGGTTCCCAATCAGAGACAACGATAGACAGCTGTCCCTGATTGAGAACCATACCTGGCCAAAACATAGAAATAAAGAAACATAGAAAACACAACATAGAATGCCCACCCCAAATCACACCCTGACCAAACCAAATAGAGACATAAAAAGGCTCTCTAAGGTCAGGACGTGACAAGAGCGTTGGACTAGTAACCGAAAGGTTGCAAGATTGAATCCCCGAGCTGACCTGGTAAAAATCTGTCGTTCTGCCCCTGATCAAGGCAGTTAGCCCACTGCTCCTAGGCCGTCATTGAAAATAAGAATTTGTTCTTAATTGACTTGCCTAGTTAAATAAAGGTCAAATAAACATTTAAAAAATCTAACTGATACACACAACATTCAAACTGATACACACAACATTCAAACTGATACACACATCATTCACACTATACTGATACATACTACACTCACACTACAATACAAGAGGTGTAAAGGCAGTGTTAAAGGCCTGTATCTCACGACTGATAAGAAGAAAGTGTTGTATACAGATTTATTGTTGTAACAGTAATATTAATGTACAATATACTGCAATAACACTGTTACAACACATTCATACTGTAATATAATAGACAGTGACTGGAATAGTGTGGTCAGAAACTTTAAGAGCAGACTAAGGAGCATGCATGACCAGATTCAGGCCTCTGTCACTCCAATTTGTCACATGAGTAAAACTGTAATTGCTGTTTATCCATCATCATAGGTTAATTATCCAACATTTACCTATCACACACACACACACACACACACACACACACACACACACACACACACACACACACACACACACACACACTTTGAGTGCTCTGTTCTCTCTAATGTTTTGCAAAAATGGATGTGGGATGGTGATATCAAAATGTAAAATATTACAACTATCTTATCATTAAAATATCTTTAAGTGTTCTGTGGGGTCCAGTGGTTACAACCGATGTACATGTACATACACATGTATGCCAGAGTCGGCAAAGGGTTCAAATCCGGCCCACTGCCCTTTGACTCGACCCCCCTTTAACATCCATGTCTATCCGACACTTAACTATCCATTCAATACAGCAAAAAAAAAATGAAATAATATTCTTTAAAAACTGCAACAACAAAAAAATAACATATTTAATTCTCACTCTCTGTCTCTCTCTTTCTCTCCCTCTCTCTCTCTGACCCCAGTGATGCTCCGTTCATTTGCTCTTATGGATAGATAATGGGCACAAAATTGAATCTCTTCATTTGCATGTAATATAATTAAGACATTCTCAAACGATGACGGATGGTGGGAGCTGCTAGGTGTCAGTCAGTCTGGTCAGACTGGACCAAACACAGCCAGAGCCAGACTCTTCACTACTTAGACTGGAATGAATAAAACCTGGAGATGGAATTCTTCACCATGCGTCATCTGGAACAACAATCACCAGCCAAGATATTCTCCTGTCTGTCAGACCAAATGATGTCTCTCCTCCATTATAACCATGCCTTCTCATCATCGTCAGACATATCCAGAGTTGTATCACACCATTAGTAGAACAGAGTAGAATGCAAAGATCTAATGCTCTTCCCTATGTTTTTAAGAGTGATCCAACCAATTTTACCAATGGTTGTGATAATGATTTAAACATCTTTACACACTGTGCATAGAACAACATCACTAGTATTAAATAGCTATGTTATTTTTTGTGACCAGAGTTGCTGTTGTGTTCTCAGTTATTCTCATCTATTTTTGCTGAATGGTAGTGGTAGTCAATGTTGCATTAAAACATAGGACATACTGATGTGCTAGTTAGAATATTGGCTATAGCAGTTGTAATGATATCTGTAATCTTCTGCAGTGACATTTTCCAATGAATGGGTAGGTAAATGAGGGTGGAACAATGCAGTCTGGCAATATATGCATAAACAGCTATTGTACATCAATGCATAAACACACACTCTCTCAGGAAGCTTTCGAACACATTCTCTCACCCTTTTAAATACACACTCAAGCACTCACACACCCCTGCACACACAAACACACACACACACTCGCACGCACGCACACACACACACAGAGCCTGAGAGAAAATTAATGAGCTCTCATTCATAATCCTGGACAAAGAGAGCCATATTCACCCTTGGATGGTTTATTGACTGATTTCATTTATTTGTGTGAAATAAATAGGAGGTAAACATTGGCTCGCTCCCACATTTTCCGCGACACACTCGCTGCACAGAATTCTGGGAGAAATGATCCCACCAACAGCGGGGTCACTGATTGGCTCTCGCGTCAGTGTGTGACAAATTACCCAATGAGAAATGGGTTACCCATTTCCACAAAGTAATTAACCTGGGTGATAGTGAAACAAATTATTACATTTATGTAATATTATTTCGCATCTGTCGCCAGGACTGGGAAAATCTTTATCCCTGTGCACGCCTCCCCAACCCTCCTGATGCTCTGTGAATATTAACACATCCAGACGTCGACACATGCGCGCACACACACACTGGTGTTCACTCGGCTATTGAGTGCCAGTTGTTGCACTTTTTGTAGCTTTATTATTTATTTATGCTAGTTTGTATGGAGGAGAGCATCCAGATCAACAGTGATACTCTACATCATGTGCTGGATGTTCCGATCCAGGTAAAGAACAAGCAACAATGGGTAGATCTTGAATGTAATACTATTGAGAATGTAACCTAAAGAAGTAGCAGTGGCAGCCAAAGAAAAACAGGGTGTCGGTGGGTTTCGTTAACCAAACCCCAGACAACATTACTAATATGATGATGATTATTATTATTATTTCAATTAACTCATTTGTAAACACATTAGTGCATTTACCAAGCCTCTCATGTGGAGACATTGTCCTATATCCTCTCTTCAGGTAGTCCCATGCTCCAACCATAGACACACTATAGGCCTACTGTCATAAACAGAGAAGGTCACATAGATCAGTGGTTCCAACACACACACAGAGAGAGGGGGGGGGGGGGGGGGGGGTGGAGGGGTAAGATATGTGTAGAGTTTAATAGCTCGCTCCACATGCCTGTTTGATGTTCTGTCGGAGGCGGTGTAAATGATGCTGCTGCGGCACCACGATTTAGAGCTTGTCGCCGTTTTGTTGGGGAGATTATCCTCAGGGACGTGCGTTAATACAGCCGAGATTGCTCCAAATATGGGTTTGATGAATGAATCCGTGATATACATTGACATGACGAAACAAAATATAGGCCTGTACAATCAACGTTACAGCGCGATAGTATCCATCACATCTAAGGTCAAACCCGTCAATGGAGCTCGGGGGGAAGAGAAGGCAGAACTCATGGCACGGGTCGCATTTACTTGACATATTTGGCTGGATAGGATGTGTCATTCGATTCGGCAAAAACGTTTGTTGTTTTGAAAGATGTGCACGACTTAACACGTATTTCTGTTATAGAAATTATAGAAATCTATAAATATAAAGATATATTATTCATTGCCTTGAGCTTTCATATCCATAACACACCCACATTGCTTTTCTCTAGTCTGGGGGTGGAATTCCATCAGTAGCCTACGTCGGCGAAATATCAGTAGCAGTACATATTGGACGGATATACTGTAGACTATTTACAGCTCGTTGTTAGATAGTTTGATGTTTTGATCATCGGTTTTCCTATTTATTGTAGGCCTACCGTATATCACCGGAGAACGGTGACTCATGCCCGTGCCTCCGAGTCCCGGTATGAAGCATTTTAGGGAAATACAAATAAACATTAGGTCAGTATTTGATTCTGATAGGCTGGGTGCATGCGTCACGTTCAAGAAAAGGAGTTTGATTCGTGATGTGACATATTGAAAATGATTTTAATTTGTTCATTTACAGTCAATTGATAAAAACATGGCCATGAAACGAAATGGTTTGTTCAGTATCAGATCAAACATTTAAGAAATTCTGATATGATAATAAGCACAGACAATAATTTAGAACATATCACAAACTGACCAAATGGGAACAAGTCAAGAATGCTTCCTCTACACAAAACATCCTATATAACAGATTATATTCAAGTCGATTTTTCTTGTCTTAATTATAGTAGGCCTGTTTCCGTAAATTTACCTTGGCCAGCACATGCAGTCAAGTTCGTTTCCATGTTGTGTGATTCCTTTGAGATTATCGCTTGTCTTCCTCTTCCGTTGTATGAATCTTGTTATGCTTTTCAAACAAAAAAACTCCCAGGTGTGTGATATCTGCACGTGCACGGCGCATGCCCGTGGCCAATCATGGTTACATGCTGTGCAGCAGGTGACATTAAAAACGAGTTTTATTCTTTTTTTTTTGTTGAGTTTTTACACCCTCGACCATCGGCCGGTGGAAACTGTTAGAAACTCCACTAGCAAATATCAGCAGTATTTTGTAATAGACAAAGGAAATGAAAGCGAGGTGGTAAATATATGTTTTTTAATAAATAAAATGATAAACAAATAAATAAATATACATAGCCTACATGTAAAATAAATCAAGTTATAAAAGTTATAAATCAATACATGCACATCATAAATGGATAAGCTAAACATTTACCCATTTATCCACCTTCAAATCGTTTGGTTTTAGTATTAGTGTGCCAACAAAACTGTGGCTGTTGTTTTGCTGCTGCCTTGCTTTTTTTGCTTGGAGACATTCTCATCCTTGTCCAACTGTATTGGACTGGATGTGTTCAACAACAAAACAAAAAATTATAGATGACAAAGTAAAAAAGAAAAACGCTTAAAACGTGGCGCTTGGCTTGGTGGTGGTTGGCCTACTACTAAGTAAAACTCATGGATACTGTGTGCTCCAGCGCTTTTCGCCGCAGGGAGGCGATGCTCGTCCCTCTCCAGACGTCATTTTCCGGGGAGCTACACAGCTGGGGAGAGCTCGTCACGTTGGTGGGACCGGACAGGGAGGCCGGGACCATCCCGGGGAACGGGTTCTGGTAGAGGTGAGACTGGAGCCCGGATCCGTTCGACGACATGTTGGATAGCCCCATGGAGTTGGGCGGCGGGCCGGACAGACTGCACTGGGACAGGGACTGCGCCATGGCATGCTGGTGCTGGCGACCCAGGGCTGGAGGGAGCTGCAGCTGAGAGACGCCTGGCATCCCTGCCGTGGCCCAGCGGGTGTCGTTGGCGTGGAAGGAGCACAGGCTGTCGCCCATGGCCGCGGCGGCGGCAGCAGCAGAGTTGAACTGACTGTGCAGGCCGTGGTGAGTGGGCAGCAGCGTTCCCGGAGCGCGGAAAACGTTGGTGGTCTTCTTGCGCTTCTTCCACTTGGCGCGTCGGTTCTGGAACCAAACCTGGAGTAGAGAGAGAGGGAGAGAGATGGGTTAGAATCTGGCTACAGTGTCATCAATGTGAGACACAATGAGTATGCTACTGTACACTTCTCTATACGGTCACTTTAACGCACGGGAAAGAGGTTTAGGTTCTTAGAAGAGAAGGAAGCCCATAACACAGATATTTCCATTACAAATCTTCTTTATATCAGCGGATTCCATGAATAACACTAGATATGATATACAACGGATGAAATGATATGCCATAAACGAAGGATTTGATATCTTACATGACATAACGCCAAAAATCCATGTCAGTAAATGGTCTGTGGCATGCCTGCATTAGTCCATGGATATCATAAAATAAAAATGGCTACGTCAGAAAACACAATAGCCCTATGCGGGAGGTGGTCCAGTCAGCTGACAATATGTGTTGTAACTGTTATGAGCCCTATAGCCCATGATTTTGATATGCATTTTAAATATGCTAGCCGAAACCCGTTTACTATTTAGAATATTATAAAAAATTATACAGAGCGACTTACAGTAGAGTGCATACCTTTTTCGTACTTTTTCGTACTATCAAACTTAGCTTATATCATTTGTTGCATAGCATGGATATAAACACTTACTTTTGGCCTTTTGGATACAAAACAGCAATAATAATAGTATTTCGGAAATAAAGGCGTTATTAATGTGACCCAGGCCTCAGTTGTAAATGGCACAAGCAGTGTTTATTCTGCGGGTCCTTGAGAGACTGTCTATATAGATCTCATAGTAGGCCTAACCCGGTTAGCGCCGATGATTAATGTGAAGATTTGGTTGAGAAACTGTGCCGTAGTATTAAGAGGCCCAATCTCAGTCTATCCCCCAGAGCAGCCAGCCGTGAAATCAGGCCTCAAATGCATTACACTTCAAAGGAAAGAAAATGCAATTTCTCATTCTGTTTAAAAGACAGAGTACACGTTCAGCGCTTCCGCCATTAAGACGTGGAACTCTGACAGGCCCATTTCAGAAGAGAACAGTGCAAGCTGCATGCGCCTTCTCATTCGAAACATCCCAGATATAGGCTATTTTTACCCACTGGCTTCCTATTATTATTATCATTGGCTATACTCTTTATAAATGGCTCGTCATTTCGCTAATTCTTATTTTATGTAAATAAGATATTGAAACCAAATTGATCCGTGCAATAATAATGATTACCGCAGTTACTGTTTCACATGTGAACGACTCCTCTGCATTTTTCATTGCTGCTTAATAAGCCCTTATCGCAATAAATAATTCAGAAATTGGTTGATAATAATGGATTTGGTTTTATTGCACTATCATCGTGAGAAGGGCTACATGGTAATGAACGACGATGCATCAGAGGACCCAAACCAACTGCTATGTCGAGCTATTATTGAATTAATCTCGTGAGCTATTTTGACAACTGAGCTATATGGAATGTAAAGGGAAACAAAATAAACCATTAGGGCCTACCATTGGTCATGTTGTCACCTAATATCGACATAGAAGTAATTATGTTGTAAAATATAGTTTAATAGTGAGGGTATAATAAAGATAAAATCATCATTCCATTTTTATTATGCATGAGAACGCACGAATATAGGCCCACTCCAATAGGACAACAAAACGAAACGTTATTAGATTTTAAGGACCAAAGTCATTACCTAATAAAATAGCCTACCTCTTGTATCATTTCATCTGGCCCATTGAGAGTTGTATGTGTGGCTTATTGCATATGCACATTGCACATGATAATTTGTGTAGTTTACAGTGCATAATAATTCAGTCAAATGTATGCATGCAAAACTGAATGTTGCTTTTGATACAGTGAGTAGAAAAACATACACTCATATTTAGGAAATTCTTATTTTCATGAATTATATCGGCTACCTAGGTCCTACATTAAGATGCCCTTAATATGTCCACGTACAATCTGTAATTTTCAGATATTATGAAAACTTACACTCATGGAATTTAAATTATAGTAACTATCCAAGTCGATTTATTAATGCAACTTTGTAGACATGGGTTGCACGTTTCATCCCAATCTTGTTTTGAACGTTCGTTTTAAAAATGATGCCCAGCTGAGAATTCTGTTCAATGCCGTCTCAATGGGTGGTGATGAAAATGTCATCTTAAATGCATAACTGTGGATGGGAAACACGATGACATTTCAAAAGGATTAGTAGGAAAAGCTTTTGCCATCAGTGTGATGTCTCCAGATTGACTTTAGATGCAGTATAACGCTAGCTAGTTAATATTGATGGGAGAGCAACCAAATTTTAGCTAGCTAACGTTAGCATTGCTAGCTATTTCTGACGAACTTGAGAGAGATGCAATGTTGCCATGAGCTAGCAAAGTAAACATGACGACATTATAATAACGGCAAAGTTGTTTTTCTACGTTAGCAATGTCATTTTATTTCCAGGCCACTATAGTGTAAATTTGACGAATCAGTCACTAGCCCCTGCTCAAAAAGACTTGGCATTAGGCCTAAACATCAATCAGATGTCAATATTCTGCGGCATCTGTAGAATGTCGATAACAATGGCAACGACGAGACAGCGTGACGGAGGTGCACCTATGGTAAAAGCTGTTTTAATCTCAAATTTTATTTTTATTAGTTCTGTTCGTTCATTCTGGACAATTGTATCTCATAACATCCCGGTTTTGTCAGCTCTGTCTTGAATAACATAATTTTGGGACACGTTTCTTGCATCTGGTTTCAACCAAATCGCTGTAGAACGTTATTACCCGGGCTCTTGCGCGTTATTTTCAGAACCATGGACAGGTCGCGCACCCAGTGCAGTGTCAGAGATTTAGGTTAGTCTAGCATACATTCTGTATTTCCTGATACTTTTAACAACAAAAACAAGACCCTCCAAAAATACAATCGAGGTTCAGGTGTAAGCTATTATTATTTTTGGCACAAGGAAATAAAAGATGGTTGCCTCGAGGAACACAAGGCGTGGCCTATATGCTATACTCCTATAGTATATCGCTAATGGATTAAATGTAGTTTTAGCTCCAAGGGAATAGCCTATTAGTGGCAAATAGTTTAGGTTATTATACATTTCTAGTGGCCAAATTTTTACGCAGTATCAAGATGTATGGTAGGCCTATTTTAATCCCTTCAATAGTCTACACTTCATCTTCTTAAGATTCAAGCTTCTTAGCCTATATTATATTGGCACTTCTGTGAGAACAGCTGTGAGTTAGATATTTTCACCGAGTGGTAATTTAGACTGTAATGAAGATGTACTTTCCAATTAGCCGTGGTGCCTAGTTACTTGAGGAAATATTGTTATTGTGCACGTGAAGTGAAATAATAACACCCACTGACGGTTAATATTTACATTATTTTTGAGGGTTAAGAGGGCACATTACATACACATTTCATCGCATCATTTCCCGCAGTATTAGTACACTACTCTTACAGTGTTATTATAGGCTATTTGTTTCAAAATAATTTGCTATGACACATACATTTCCCAATCCATATCACAAACAAACCTGCACGCGAGATTCCGTTACCTGAACGCGAGATTCCGTTAGGCCGATCCGTAGGGCCAGTTCCTCCCTCATGAAGATATCTGGGTAATGCGTTTTGGCGAAGCTGCGCTCCAGTTCGTTAAGTTGGGCTGGGGTGAATCGGGTCCGGTGTCGCTTCTGTTTCTGACTCTGACTTCCTCCGGATTGGCTGGAGTTATTCTGCTGCTGCTTGTCCTGTTGCTCTTTACTGTTGGCCTGCACGCCGGAAGGGTTGGATCCACCATTGTTGATATCGTCTCCAGGGAGCATGGTGGTCCCCTCCACGGTGTCTGGCCCCGGGGCTAGCTCGCCGGAGTGGCCGGGGTCAGGTCCAACTCCACCACCTAGCCTGCACTTCAGAGCCTCCCTGTGACCCAGCAGCTCTGCCGCGGCATCCTTCATCCCTGGATAGACAACACCCGGTCAGAATTTAAAGGCAATGTCACAACTATTTTGTATAGGCTAATGCATAGGAAAAATGTAAATTAGTATGATATATTTTTAAAATACATTGTTTAGTTAGATTATCGAAAGTGACACTTTTATGAATCTAACGAAGTCTGGCAAGGGGATAATAGTTTGTCATGCATGCAGATAATTGGTTGAACATTTTGTCACTTTACAAATGCTCTCTAAAAACATGGTGAAACCATCGAAGTGGACATTACATTATGGATAAAACCAGACACTAACTGTCTTTTAAACAAGCACATAACTATCATAGGCTACAGCGTTTAATCTAGGCTACTCCTTAATTCCATTTGATCACATCAATAATTTAGAAAACGGTTAAATCAAATTACGCAGTAATATAATAATAATAATTACTTTTCCAATGAATTATCTCACTTAACTGACATTAAGATAAAATAAGAAACAAATTGTCAATTTTCTCTGCTTGATTTAGATTAGAAGTGCCTCCAGCTTACAGTAGAGTTGAAGACCGGAGTTTGGCGACGATAACTCACCGAGGCGAGCATCCAGGAGGTCGGCGTGCGATAGCATTGCGCACCTCTCCAGTGCGAAATGCTATTTCAAAAAAATCTCTATGACTTTAACCTGTTTAAAAAATATATATAGCCTAAATAAAAGCAAATTCTGTTTGTGGTTAAAAAAGGAGGTTCCTTGCATTATAATGTCCTTTAGAGAAACGGGGAGGCGCCTAACAACCCAATGAACCCACGAGCTTCTTTAAAGGAGAGCCAATCAGATTTGAAGCTAGAGATATGTCAACAACCTCGAGACCCCAGAGCAGCCAGCCACTCAAATTCTCCCATCCAGCAAAATTCACAAGTTCATTTCTCCTCATTTCTGTAATTGGCTTTGATTTCAACTCCAAATTATATCAAATAAAATCACTTGATTTAATATCTGTGAAAGCTTCGACCCATTTGATAAACTGGATCAGCGCAGTATTTGTTTAATTGTGCGTGCTGTTGCTGCCTTTCTCTATAATGGATGAGCCCCAGGTTTGAACAACGACTAATTTACCCAAGTTAACAGCCTCTGTGGCTACATAAACATATTAGACTCGTTTCTGGCGTGTGAATGACAGAACATATTTCCTACACAACTAACTGCCTCAAATTAGGTTAAACCTACATAGCCCGAGTATGAAAGCTCTTAGTGTGCATTTATACCACATCTTATAACCAAGTCAAGGTTACGTTTATATCAAGTGTCTGTTGAAGTGGCTCAGTGACTTGTGTTTTAATAGCAAGGCCCTTTGTCATTTTGAAACTGTGAATGGCTGTGGATAGTCTTAGTTTCCCCAGACATGTTCGACCTCTTTTATACAACGTGTCCCAGTCAGTCCTGCCTTTTGGAGATGAAGTGAACCTCTGCTAATGCCTCTTACTCCCCATTCAGCCAACAACAACGTTTAGATTAGCGATATATTTCTAACCAGAGTCATTTTCAACACCATTAGGCTTTTATGTAATTCGTGCCAAATCTATACGATTTTTATTACAAATATTAGAGTAAAATCAGTATAAATTAGAGTTGATTTACTACTGTTTAGGCTCGACTGTCATGCAGGGTGGGACTTATTGTACATGATATGTGAGCAAATTAAGTGCATAATTCAGCGGAAAGTTGAAACTGAGTTGTGGCTGAACATGATCTGAGGATGTTTCCCTTTCATGGAGACAGCGGATCTCCCAGAAGGCGTGGATTGCACTAGAACAGACACAATCATGCTTTAAACACTTTGCTGTTGGCCAATTGCTTTTCATGGTATTGATTTTTCATCCAATCTGCCCAAATTAAGCGTACTCATTTCAGTCAGACCAAGCAGGTAGGCTATAAACAGGTATCCAATGTAGTCTATAAATATACCGCCATTATACCAATTAGCACATTGGGTTCTTGTCACACATCATGTTCCCAAAATATATAAGGGACACAAAAGAATCCAACAGGCTCCCTACAGCTGTTGGAAGGTTTTGTGAAAGCTAGTTCATTTGTTGTGGAGTGAATGGTGCCTTTTTGGAAGTAACACAAAGGATGCGTCCTAGCGTAAACTTGGGGCACTTTGGGGTCCTTTCCCAGCCCATCTCGAGTTGAATTAGCTCGGCTCATCTTTTATCTAGTGGCAATCTGGTGGGACGACCGACCGGGGAGCGGGAGAGAATCTCGGACACAACGGGGTCACTGGCAATCGCTCACGCGCCACGCAACCGCAGGGTAGGTTATTATACTGCGGCGTCCTGAAAATGAAAAAAGAGAGAAGAGTGTGGATTCGATTTGGAAACAATTGTCTGTTCCTCTGCGTTTTCATATCCCAAATGTCACAGAACGTGGATTAAAGCGCCGGAGCAGAGAATGTGTGCGTAATTCAAGATGTCCGGGCTTGTGTTGTTCTTTCCCACTTTTTATTTGAAGAACATACATCTTTTATTTGCTATATTCAACATCAACGAGATGTAAACATATTAGCGTTATAAAATTATTGAATATGTTACCAGTTTATACGTGTCGGTTTAAGCTGTCTTCGGTTGTGCGCTGAAACAATAACGATCATTTAAAATCATTACTTTGTTTGGTCTTCGCTGCCCAGTCAGAACAGCAGCATAGCGCGGTGTGATTGATTGCGCGCTTCATTTTACGAGTTTTCAATAGCTCACGGCTTTTATGGCTGTACAAACAAAAGTGAATGACTCCTCTCCGCTCGCCAGCTCACATTTAACCCGGGAAAACGCCTAGAGGCAAGCGCATTGGCATGGTGCTCCAAGGCATGGGAGAAAAAAAAACTGCACTTTCAAGGATATATCATGTACAGAAATACACATAGGCTTTATTAAAATGCTTTGTGCAGAAAGTGACCCTATATTGAATTCCACGCTCTTTGATGCACCTTGTCTGATCTTTCTACAGTGCTGTAAAGGGCAAACGATGGACTTTGTTTGGCGGATGAAGTGATTTTCCTCTTATAAATAGGTTTCAGATTGTTTCCCAAAGACAGAGGAGAAAAACAACAACTAGGCTGAAAACACATTGGCTCCCTCTAATGCAATTTATTCACCTAGTTTACTTCGTACATACCTATATATTGAATCTCTGTACGACAATACCTGCCCCAGAACTAAGCACATGGATTTTAAGCTTTATTGGCGAAACATGGTGGATTTATTATTTTTTTTGTGGGAAGAAATGTAACCGTTTCCTGGTGCGACAAAAGGTATTTTCAGTATATGTTTACTCCGGTGGAATGTTGCAAGTAGGCCTACACTGTGTAACCATAGGCATATCCCCTTTCTATAATAATAACAATAATAATAATAATAATGATAGGCCTAATACAATCAGTCAAAAGCATCAGAAATGATCAAATATTTCTCAAATAGGCAAATAGGCCTACGCTATTGTTTATTATTAGCCTTTGAGTACATTTTATATAATAAAATCACGAGTTCATCACGAACAAATATTGCAAATAAACAGCAACCTCTGCTGCAAAATATTGAAATAAGGGACTCGAAAGCCAATAGGCCGATAAAAAAAATTGCCAACTGCCTATAAGGCAATTCAATTTGGTGCCATAGTGAAACATGATTATTTTGATTGTATTTATTGATGTTGTTATTACTTTATTTATTTTTTTATTTGAAGGATTCTCGGTGTTAGGCTATGTAAACACCTTTACTATGTATTTCTCTAACGAAATTGTAACCCATAATTTAACACAGTGTGTCTGTGTATGTGTGTGTGTGTGTTTGTCAGATAAAGGTCCTCATTTCGCTGAATTGAATAAGCTGTAATTAGGGTAAACAACAAGGAGCAAAGCAGTGGCTTCTCTCCCTGGCTGAGATTCCCATAACAAGCCCACATCAATCTTATCCAGCATAGAAATACAAATAGACAAACAAACCAATTCGCCCCCTGCAAGTTAATGCAGCGCATCTGAGTGGAAAGTAGACATTTTCACGCGCTCTGGAGATGAGGAGTGACTTTTAATAAAACCACAAGAAAAACAAATGTAATTCTATACGCAGTAGGCCTATTGGAACTGGAGATTTCCAGTGCACCTCTCTCTTTCCACCGGGGGCCTTGGGCATTCGCTGGCGCACCGGGAGTTTCATGCAAGAGACACAGCGTGTTACCTTTTGCCCGTCACCACCGCCAATGCCCGTCACCACTCTCCCGCGTGCATTCTTGTCTCGGGCCACGCACGGTGCAGAGAGCTAACACCGAGGATGGTTTTTGTTCACTCTTTTTCCTTCTTTTTATTCTTCTCCTCTCCTCCTCTTCATCCAGGGTAAATCTAATTCATCGGGCGTCTGTATTCCCTCAATTAGAGAATTCTAAATCGATCTGCCATTTGCAGAAATGCCAGTTTAACAAATTAGATTCTTGTTTCGTGCAGGTGATTTGGTGACAGTCGGGCGATTAGTAGTAATAAATTGTTGTCTTTGAGTTCTGGGGAGGAAAAAGGAGCGAGAAAAGAGAGAGGCGCTGTGCTTGCCAGGGCTACATCCACCAGGTGCGTCGCTTTGCCTCGACGTTTGGTCACAAATCCAGGTAGCGCCCGCGGACCACCACCGCATCTCATGCTTCAATTAGCGCCGCTGCCCTCTGCGCGGACTCGATTAGACCGTGATTTATCCGAAATAAATATAATTATGGTTCCAAATAAAATAATCAGCATTGAAGAGCGATTTCCTTAACGAGATGGAGCGGCTGGATGTCACGGAGAGACGCGCGCCTCATTAGGGCGTTAATAAGACTTCGGGGTGATCCCGATAATTATCGAAATCTGTAAAATAAGACAAATGTAACCTTAATTTGTCTGCCCAGTCAGGTTTTTTGTCTTGTATTATTAGACTGGCATTTAGGTGTCTTGGGTGCCTTATCCTCGAAAGAGGGTGAATTTAGAGAAAAAAAATAGGCCATGAGATTTAACATTTAGAATCAAATTATATTATTAATTTGCAGTGATTTTAACACAGGCTTAGCAACCTAATACATGTTTGTCGGCTTTAATAAATATATTGGCCTACACCAAACATCTTCAAGCAGTTTAGGGTTTTATAAAGACTTAAATTTAAAAAGCAAATCAAACTAATGGATTGAAATTAAACTTAAATAGACCATGTACGAAATTAATGTGTTTCCTTTATTTGGTTGGCATATCGGTAGGCATATTTTGGTCAGGTAAACAGAAACTATTTAGCCAATTCCACAGTGGAACATAAAAAATATGTTAACCCAAATAAAATCTTGAATTGTAGTTTTTAAATGTCTACATTTGCGGACCAAAATAAGCAATGTGAATTTGTGGACAAGCCACAGTGTGACTTGATGCCCAACTAGGTCTACTGGTCAATTCGCGGACAGCCTGTCAGATCCACTGTAGACTGTCTGGTTAGCAATGACAGTGCTGATGATATCACTAGGCTGCATGGACTTCATTCACCAGCGGAGGTCGGTGTCCTGATTCTTACCCCTAGGAACAGACATCATGCCAATTTCTCTCTATCCAATCCCATGACACAGACACTAGGACGATGTTATATGATGATATATAGTTGGATGTAATTTGATATGGTGTAGCTAGCTCCTGTCTCTCATCCGGATGTTCTTCGGTCCATCACTTATTTTGACTGTTATCTCGATTCTTAAGAACAAATACACATTAAACTAGGCTAAATATTGAATCAGTCATCATCAAGAAGAATATATCTCCATTCAAGACATTGAGGAACACTTTCTAAATCAATTGATGCAAGACACTACAGTACTATTGTATAGCTTTAATATGAGTTAAACAATACAACCAGGCTTAATTTGCAGCTGTATAGTTGAAGAAACAAACCAAGCAAACCCCCATGGTAAGAAAAGAAATATGTTTTTATTTTCTGCTTGTGTGAGATTGTACACTCTGGAGAAGGATGTCGAGATCAGACTGCACGTTGTTTTCAAATGTAGAAATAAAAAATAAAAAAAGAGTGAGAAAGAGAAAAAGATGCTGAACGATTTTGTTTGTCTGTGTTTCCAAACAAGCCCAGATGAATGAAATAGACATTTAAGTAGTGCATTACAGAGTGAGAACATCATCCTTCAAGCTTCACTGAATCCAATACGGTCCTGGCCTCTTTGTACTCCTCTGCTTCAGCCAAGTCCTTTTCTGTTTCCTGCAAACACAAGCACATACAGGATATCAATACTAACACTATCACACACACTTTTAAAATTACCAACCCATCAAATAGCATTACACGAAATCTAACTTACCATCTACAATCAACCCATAATTAACCTAGCCATTAAAAAGTCCACAGTCAATTCACATGGCTATTCACCAAATGATCATACTAAAGCCCTTTTCCTAACCCTAGCATAGCCCATTTTTAATAAAATTAACATTTACAATCCACATATTGATTTCACAGTGGAACGGTTCCGTAAAAAAATATATATATATGTGAGGGTCACATCTGTGCTAATCGAGTTCTGCTGGGTTCCTATGGTGGCCACCGCAGTGACAGAACTGCTAATGAACTGTAATGTGTGTGTGTGTGTGTGTGTGTGTGTGTGTGTGTGTTGGAAGGGATGAGAGTGGGCTTTGGTAGGAGGTGGAGAGGGACCCCCCCCCCCAGAGGAGTCATCTGTGATTTCCTCTCTCCTCCTCTCCCTTCCGCACGTGTCTCTCAGTGAGGCCACGGCTGCCTGACTCCTGCTCTCTGCTAATTGTGAGGACCCTGAGACATGCATGTGTGTGGTGGCGGCGTGTGTGTTCCTTTCTCTGGCTTCTTATATCGGTCACTACAGTCACACACCTGCATGATCAATGTGTCACTATAGACAGTCACACACACACACCCATCCACACCCCTGCATGATCAGTGTGTCACTTTAGACAGACACACCTGCACGATCAGTGTGTCACTTTAGACAGTCACACACACCGACATGGAAGCCAAAAACACTATCATGGATAAACCTGCAGCAAGAAAGAAAAAGGAGGATGGGTCTGGTTCCTCTCAGCGTTTTTCCTAGCTAACAGAGCCGTGCTTACTAGTATCTGGGACAGGTCTGCGTGTGCTATGGTCAAACGCCTGTGACAGTCTGGAATCATCATCTTGGACTCCTGTAGCACCTCCAACTGAAACACACAAAGAAAACACAGATTATTCATCAACACCACCATCTTCATTACCGTCTTCATCTACACCATTTATAAACATATAAGTTGTGTTACATTTTCTTCAAGGGGTCCCCCAAGCAAAACAAGTTTTTCAAAATAGTTGAAAAACACTGCCTTAGATTGTAATGTATTAAAGGTTGAAAAACAAAGTGTTACAGCTTCAATAGCTCCACGGTGCAGTTCCTTGAAATAGGTTTTGTCTTGGTTTAGTATCCCACATATGCTGTGCTAAGGTTAACATCCCACAACAAGCTCTCTGCCTGCGTGAAAAATGTTATATAGTTATTGATCGGGCAGGGAGTTGGGCAGCAGCAGGGGTCCTCACCTCACTCTGCCTCCAGCACACCTGGGTGAGTGGAGAAGACCAGAGCAGAGAGGTAGTGGCATGAAGATCAGGCATGGAGAGGTATTACTACACCTAGGGCAGGTAGCATCACGGTGATCATGCATGGAGAGGTATTACTACGCCTGTGGGGAAGCTAAGTTAGAGCCTGAGATGTCTGGGTCTGAGATACTCTGGAAAGGCAAATTCCCCTGACTGACAGGGTGGACCTAAAGAGAACAGAGGACTCAGCTAACACTGTAAGTCAGACACACCGCTAAGAAATTCCGGAGGTGAGGTGGAGAGACACAGGCAGTGATGCACACACAGACATGGTGAGGTGGTAGTGGTCATGGTGCCCTCCCAGTACCAGTGCAGTGGAATGATCCCATCAGCAGCAGGATAAAGACACATAACTAATCCACCCTGCCCTCTATCCACCATGCCCTTCATCCATCCATCCATCCACCCTGCCCTCCATCCAGATCTCCCTCCATCCATCCACCTGCCCTCCATCCATCCACCCACCCTGACCTCCATCCATCCATCCATCCACCCTGCCCTCCATCCAGATCTCCATCCATCTATATCTCCATCCATCTATATCTCCATCCATCTATATCTCCATCCATCTATATCTCCATCCATCTATATCTCCATCCATCTATATCTCCATCCATCCATCCATCCAGATCTCATCCATCCATCCATATCTCCATCCATCCATCCAGATCTCATCCATCCATCCAGATCTCCATCCATCCAGATCTCCATCCATCCAGATCTCCATCCATCCAGATCTCCATCCATCCATCCATCCTGATCTCCATCCATCCATCCATCCTGATCTCCATCCATCCATCCTGATCTCCATCCATCCATCCATCCATCCTGATCTCCATCCTGATCTCCATCCATCCATCCGCCTATTGTGCATGAAAGCATGACAGATGATCCTCTCCACAAGGTGTAATCCCTCGAATAACTGAGATTAAAACAAAGGTTGTGAGGTAGGGCACACAGAGGACACCTGCCACCGTGGGTCTTTATTGTCTATCACCCTCTCATTCTAATCTAAGCAGGGAAAATGATGGAGGGAGAGAAGGACTAAGAGCGAAAGAGAGCGAGGGAGACGAGGAGGATATGCAACAGCGATCTCCTAGCGGCTGTAAATTACCAGCATGTGTCAGTAATTATCAAACTCCTCCAAAGTTACATAATGTCATTAAATCAGCAAATGACTAAATCGCTAATGATCCCCCCCACCTCCAAGACTAATTCTTCATAATGATACTAAGCTGACCTCATTAAAGTGAATGTAGGGCTACTGGCAATGTCTGTTCGCTACTGTACTAGAATTCTATTTGATAATAGGTTTGTTAAATAAAGCACATTAGAAAGCTTCCACATTTAGCAATGAAGGTGACAAATAAAATGTTGACTAAGAAGAACATTCAATGTGATTTAAGCTATAATGCATCCCTTTTAAACCACGTCCTAACACTTTCCATTAAGTTGCTCTTATACCTGTGTAGTAACAAAGTAACATTGCACAGCATTTTAACATCTTGTATAATAAAAATATCTCTAAAATCCATTCAATATGCAACCACAAAACAATACTAACTTACTATGTAACAACTTAATAATGCAACATTACTATAGTTATAACATCTTTACTATACAGCTATAAAAGCAACTTAATGTAAAGTATGGGTTGGTCTATGTATGTAAAGTATGGGTTGGCCTATGTATGTAAAGTATGGGTTGGTCTATGTATGTAAAGTATGGGTTGGTCTATGTATGTAAAGTATGGGTTGGCCTATGTATGTAAAGTATGGGTTGGCCTATGTATGTAAAGTATGGGTTGGTCTATGTATGTAAAGTATGGGTTGGTCTATGTATGTAAATTATGGGTTGGCCTATGTATGTAAAGTATGGGTTGGCCTATGTATGTAAAGTATGGGTTGGCCTATGTATGTAAAGTATGTTTACAACTGAATGTAAACATCCTTTATTCTCCTGTGTTTTCACCCACCTGTTTCTTGATGACATACTTGGCCTCGGAGTCGGCCTCTTCGTCGCAGGCCTCTGCTTTCAGTCGTTCAATCTTCTCCTCCTGCTGCCTGGTCTCCTTGACATACATGACCTTCTCCTTCACCAGCCTGGGGAGTAAATAACAGATGACAAGACACAGCACCGTTTAGTTAAACACAACACACAATAAAAACAAATCAAAGTTCATGCCTACTAGATTAGTTAAAAACACACAGAAAAACACAAACACCAAAAGCTGTATCATTGAAGCCCTCAAGATGTCAAGGAGGAGGAGTTCTCATTCAACTAACCACCAGGTGAAGTAATAGTAACCTAACCAATATGTCCCATTGTTTCCAGATGTGTCCAGTGTGTGTATAATAGAACTGTGGGTCTACTACGGTACAGCCCCATGCCTTCCTTCTTTGCCTGATCACCACGCTTATCTGACGGTCTCTGCTTAACTGCCACCTCTAGCAGGACACACACTCTACTGGCCCATTCTACGATTAATTGATCATCAATTTAGTTTCAAATTTGGACCAAGTCAGGTGATAAATGGACCACTCTTCCTTGATTGTTAGTGAAAATGGGCTTGAGTACATTGATAAATGTTGATTATTTATCAATTACGGACCAAATGGAACTAAATCTATTAAATCAATTCAGACCTTCATTGGCATAATGGAGTTTGAAAATATTGCTATTGATAATGATTCCCGACTAATAGTATTTTTCCGGCTGCAGCTTTGCTTGTCGGGATGACAACGTGGAATTCATTTTTCATAAAATCAGCTGCGTGCGTTGGTTCGTGTGCGATCCTTCATTAATCAGGTCCATTAGCCAGAAACAACCTCTCCTCAGTGTTGCCGTGGCGCCTTGCTTAGCTGAGGAAGCCAACGGCACTCTGTCATATTTTACGTCAATTATCGCTCATTTTAATACATTTCCATCAAGATGCTGTTTAAACGGGCAGCATATGCAACAACGAACAGCAGAGGAGCCCTCCACCCCTCTTTTCCTCTCCTCCTCTATCTCAGGCTTTACACCGAATGAAGGATGTCACCTCTGAGGTTATTTAGAGGAAAAGAAGGCAGCAATGAGGGAGAGGGGAAGGAGAGGAAAGGGGGATTGAAATAATTTGAATAAAACTGAAGGACAGTCTAATAAAAATGTCCACCCCCACCTTCTCTCATCTAGGCCTGATGTTAATGTTTTATTTCTCTCAGGCTGGGTCTAGGAGCGCTGTGTGTGTGAATGAGGGGTGGGGTCGTGGCTGGTTTTAAATAGACCTGCCACCCTGGACTTAATGGAAAAGGCATCTCTCTGGAAAATAAGGAAGAAAAGGGAATTAGAGATCCGACACGCATTCGGCCGCTGCCTCCTCCAACAGCACTGTATTTTTGAGCCCCGGCCTAGCCCAATGCCCGAATGACAAAGCCAAATTACTGTTGTCATTTTATTAAGGGCATCCGCCTCGCTAGGGCAGAGAAGAGGTACTGACTGGAATGTACAACGCCACAAAGCCACTGGAACAGGCCTTACTGGGAGAGAGCAGACAGGGAGCTGCTACTAGGGTTTTAATAACATGGGGAATGAGAGAGAAAGAGAACGTGATAGAGAGCGGGAGAGAGAGAGCGGGTGGGAGAGAGAGCGGGTGGGAGAGAGAGCGGGTGGGAGAGAGACAGGAAGACATAGTAGGGTAGAGTACAGAGAAAGCAAAGGCAGTCTGTTCCATCTGACTGTGAACAGAGGCTGCAGGTTCCCTTATCAAGGTCATGCTGGAGGCCACTGAATGGGTAATGGATCTCTCCTTACTTTATACCCCAGTAAAATATTACATTTCTAGGACAGCTAATGATGAAATTAACCTATTCTGAATGGGAAAGGACTGAGAATGGAGATGTTTTATAATGTAAAGGAAGCCATTCTAGAATGGAGTTGTGTTTGAACCTGCACCACCTCTCATTACACCAGCGGGCCTACAGTTTCTCCACTGCATCAGACACCCTCTCTGTGACATCACCTTCTGAGGGAGAGTTCTAAGCCGGTACCGCCATTACCCACACTCATCAGGGAGCCCCGTTAGTAATGTGACCCTAATCAAAATAAGATCGATAGCACATTCACACAAAGGGAACCAGGGGGGGGAGCAAGACCGAGATAAATCCTCTTCATACTTAGACCTACTTTACTATTTATCGATTAGCAAATAGATCTATTATGACACCCAGTGCATTATGACAGAATTCTTTCAATTAATAGAAGCCACTGAGTAGCTTTCAGGAGATTAGCCTGAATGAAAATATCAAATGTCTGCAACAGAAAGAAAAGTATGCTGGAATTAAAAGTATAATAACAGTGATTAGAGAATTAGATCTTATCCTGACTGCTTTTGTTTGTTCAACTGAAAAAACAACAGATTATGGTCAGATGTTGGACTGTGGGGACTGAATGCCCTGTCAGGAAAAACATCAGTCATTTGCACCCAGGATATAATAATAATTGCACCCAGAACCTAATACTCTGTTTCACGAAATCGTGGCTCTCTCCGGAAATACTGTCCCCGTTCATACAGCCATCTGCGTTCTCAGTACACTGCGCAGACAGGAATAAAAAACTCTCCAGGAAGAAAGGCGGTGGTCTATCTTTTATGATCAACTACTTATGGTGTGGTTGTGATAACGTACAGCAACTCAAGTCCTTTTGTTCACCCGACCTAGAATACCTCACAATCAAATGCCGACCGTATTACCTCCCAAGAGAATCATCTTTGGTTATCGTCACAGCGGTGTATATTCCCCCTCGAGCCAATACCACAACGGCCCTCAAGGAACTACACTGGACTTTGTGGAAACTGGAAACCACATATCCTGAGGCCGCATTTATTGTAGTTGGGGATATTAACAAAGCAAATTTGAGGAAAACGCTACCAAAGTTCTATAGTACTCGTGCATTAAAAACTCTCGACCATTGTTACTCCCCCTTCCGGAACGGCTACAAGGCTCTCCCCCGCCCTCCCTTAGACATATCAGATCATGACTCCATCCTGCTCCTCCCTTCCTATAGGCAGAAACTCAAACAGGAAGTACCCGTGCTAAGGTCTATTCAACGCTGGTCTGACCAATTGGAATCCATGCTTCAAGCTTGTTTTGATCACATGGACTGGGATATGTTCCAGGTTGCCTCTGAGAATAACATTGACATATACACGGACACGGTGACCGAGTTCATCAGAAAGTTTATATATATTTTTATTTAACTACGCAAGTCCGTCAATAACAAATTCGTATTTACAATGACGGCCTACCCCGGACGATGCTGGGCCAATTGTGTGCCGCCCTATGGGATTCCCAATCATAGCCGGTTGTGATGCAGCCTGGATTCGAACCAGGTACTGCAGTGATGCCTCTTGCACTGAGATGCAGTGTCTTAGACCACTGTGCCACTCGGGAGTCAGAAATAGGCAAAACATCAGTACAGAGAAAGTGGAGTCGCAATTCAACGGCTCAGACGAGAGACATATGTGGTATAGGGGATGTTGTTCCCACTGTGACTATTAAAGCCTACCCAAACCAAAAACCATGGATAGATGGTTGCATTCACGCAAAACTGAAAGTGCAAACCACCGCATTTAACCACAAGGTGACTGGGAATATGGTTGATTACAAACAGTGTAGTTATTCCCTCTGTAAGGCAATCAATAGGCAAAACATCAGTGCAGAGAAAGTAGAGTCACAATACAACGGCTCAGACACGAGACATATGTGGCAGGGCCTACAGAAAATCATGGATTACAAAAGAAAAACCAGCCACGTCGCGGACATTGACGTCTTGTTCCCGGACAAGCTAAACACCTTCTTTGCCCGCTTGGGGATAACACAGTGCCACCGACGCGGCACGCTCCCAAGGTCTGTGGGCTCTCGCTCTCTGTGGCCGATGTGAGTAAGCCATTTAAGCGTGTTAACCCTCGCAAGGCTGCAGGCCCAGGTGGCATCCCTAGCCGCGTTCTCAGAGCATACTCAGACCAGCTGGCTGGAGTGTTTACGGAAATATTCAATCTCTCCCTATCCTAGTCTGCTGTCCCCACTTGCTTCAATATGTCCTCCATTGTTCCTGTACCCAAGAAAGCTAAGGTAACTGAACTAAATGACTATCGTCCCGTAGCACGTAGCACTCACTTCTGTCATCATGAAGTGCTTTGAGAGGCTAGTTAAGGATCATATCACCTCCACCTTACACCCTAGACCCACACCAATTTGCATACCACCTCAATAGATCCACAGACGATGCAATTGCACTGCTCACTGCCCTATCCCATCTGGAAAAGAGGAATACCTATGTAAGAATACTGTTCATTGACTGTAGCTCAGCCTTCAACACCATAGTACCCTTCAAGCTCATCATTAAGCTTGGGACCCTGGGTATGAACCCTGCCCTGTACAGCTGAGTCCTGGACTTCCTGACGGGGCGCCCCCATGTGGTGAAGGCAGGAAACAACAAGGGTACTCCCTGTTCACCCGTGACTGCGTGGCCACGCACGCCTCCAACTCAATCCTCAAGTTTGCAAACGACAACAGTAGTAGGCCTGATTACCAACAATGACGAGACAGCCTTCAGGGAGGAGGTGAGGGCCCTGGCGGAGTGATGCCAGGAAAATAACCTCTCCCTCAACGTCAACAAAACAAAGGAATTGATCGTGGACTTCAGGAGACAGCAAAGGGAGCACGCCCCTATCCACATCGACGACACGCAGTGGAGAAGGTGAAAAGCTTCAAGTTCCTCAGAGTACACATCACTGACAATCTGAAATGGTCCACCCACACAGACTGTGTTGTGAAGGTGCAACAGTGCCTCTTCAACAGGAGGCTGAAGAAATTTGGCTTGGCCCCAAAGACCTTCACAAACTTTTACAGATGTACAATTGAGAGAATCCTGTTGGGCTGTATCACTGCCTGGTAGGGCAACTCCACCGCCCGCAACCGCAGGGCTCTCCAGAGGGTGGTGCAGTCTGCCCAACGCATCACTGGGGGCACACTGCCTGCCCTCCAGGATACCTAAAGCACCCGATGTCACAGGAAGGCCAAAAAGATCATCAGGGACATCAACCACCTGAGCCACGGCCTGTTCAGCCCACTGTCATCCAAAAGGCGAGGTCACTACAGGTGCATCAAAGCTGGGACAGAGAGACTAAAAAACAGCTTCTATCCCAAGGAAATCAGACTGTTAAATAGCCATCACTAGCCGGCTACCACCCGGTTACTCAACCCTGCAACTTAGAGACTGCTGCGCTAAGTACATAGACATGGAATCACTGGTCACTTTAATCATGTTTACATACTGTTTTACTAATTTCATATGGATATACTGTATTTTAGTCAATGCCATTCCGACATTGCTCATCGTAATATTGATATATTTCTTAATTCCATTCTTTTACTTTTAGACTTGTGTATTTTTGTGAATTGTTAGATAATACTGCATTGTTGGAGGTAAGAACACAAGTATTTCGCTACAACCGCAATAACATGTGCTTAATGTGCATGTGACCACAACTTGATTTGTGCAACTCTAAGCTAAAACCATGATTGCCTTTTCAGCAAAAAGAGGCTGGCTCAGATGAGAATGAGTTTGCAGAAAATTAGCTTCAGTGCATCAAATGCCTGCATTTAGGCCTGTTTACAACTATACCGTCACTGATCATTAATAGGCCTGTAGCCAACATTCACATGAAAACGTAGCTACAACGCCTGATCTATATGGCTCTGATGAGTGACAAGAGAAAACAATGGTAGCAGTACTATCCATCCTGCCAGCTAGCTAGCTAGCTAGCAAGCTAGTAGTATAATAAGGCCAGATTGCCTCTGCTTATTGAGCACCTGCTAAGTGAATGCAAAGCATGTTGTATGTTAGCTTGTATGCTAGCTGTTAACAGTTACAGGCAACACAACAGGGAGGACTTGCTAACCTTAGCACAAGCGCACTTGTTATAAACACGTTGTATGAAATGCGAAAATGTCACTCAACAACATACAATTTAGATAATTCAAATATGTTATGAATTACAGGTTGTGTCGTTACTGCCTTATTTTGACTGACAATTCACGCACCTCCCTAAAGCACCGTTGTATAGTTAAATATATGCCGGCGAAGTACTCTCGAAGCACAGTCTGACTTCTGTCTCGAGCCGAAGTAGATATCCGCGGCCTTGTGGGTATAGCATGGGTGTAGCATGTTAGGCAGTTAGCAAGCTATCTTTTAAATATTTTATTAAGTAAAACTGCACTTACCGCTTTACTACACCAGTCTTGATTTTGATCTGTCGTATTCTTGGATCTGCCATGTTAACTGATATTCTCAAAATAAACAATAAGTGAATAGTCAATCGAAAAACGGTGAAACTACTGCTATCCAACACAGCACAATAATATCACGAAATCCTGGGCAGATTACTGTGAGTGAGCATGCGCACTACGTGCTGCGGGAGAAGTAGAGCACATCACAGTCATTGAGCACGTTTTCTTCTTCTTCCTCTTCTTTGTTTGACTTTCCGGCAGACTAGACGCTGTGTTGCGTATGGCTTCCTTTCTCAGGTCGGAATGATGGTTGCAAATTGTGGTCACAAACAAAAAAGGTAAAATGGGAACGAGAAAATCTTAAATTGCTGCAGTATCTTATCCTGCACCTATACAATACCCCCCCCAAAAAACGTTGGCCTGGGAGGATGGAATCCCTTCTCTCAAAACGTCCTGTAGATCTTCTGCACTAAAATCTTTCATACCCATATATTTATCTGCTGCTGCAACTACCACATCTATCTTGTGTTATTTTCTGCTCCATCAGCGCAGTGCAGTTGATCACCTTGGCTATAAATGCAAGAAAGTGCTTTCTCCATCCCAACTGTACACTCTCTCAGACTATGTCCTCCTGCACATTTCTCACATCGAGGGATCTCCTTTCTACATACTGCTGCAACATGTTCGAATCCTTGGCACCTATAGCACCATAGCAGGCAGTGGCGGAAACATTAACAATTTTACTTGAGTAAAAGTAAAGATATCTTCATTGAAAATGACTCAAGAAAATGTGAAAGTCACCCAGTAAAATACTACTTCAAATCAAATCAAATTTTATTTGTCACATACACATGGTTAGCAGATGTTAATGGGAGTGTAGCGAAATGCTTGTGCTTCTAGTTCTGACAATGCAGTAATAACTAACAAGTGATCTAACCTAACATTTCCACAACTACTACCTTATACACACAAGTGTAAAGGGATAAAGAATATGTACATAAAGATATATGAATGAGTGATGGTACAGAACGGCATAGGCAAGATGCAGTAGATGGTATAGAGTACAGTCTATACATATGAGATGAGTAATGTAGGGTATATAAACATAAAGTGGCATAGTTTAAAGTAGCTAGTGATACATGTATTACATAAAGATGGCAAGATGCAGTAGATGATATAGAGTACAGTATATACATATACATATGAGATGAGTAATGTAGGGTATGTAAACATTATATTAAGTGGCATTGTTTAAAGTGGCTAGCGATGAATTTTTACATAATTTCCATCAATTCCCATTATTAAAGTGGTTGGAGTTGAGTCAGTATGTTGGCAGCGGCCACTAAATGTTAGTGGTGGCTGTTTAACAGTCTGATGGCCTAGAGATAGAAGCTGTTTTTCAGTCTCTCGGTCCCTGCTTTGATGCACCTGTACTGACCTCGCCTTCTGGATGATAGCGGGGTGAACAGGCAGTGGCTCGGGTGGTTGTTGTCCTTGATGATCTTTATGGCCTTCCTGTGACATCGGGTGGTGTAGGTGTCCTGGAGGGCAGGTAGTTTGCCCCTGGTGATGCGTTGTGCAGACCTCACTACCCTCTGGAGAGCCTTACGGTTGTGGGCGGAGCAGTTGCCGTACCAGGCGGTGATACAGCCCGACAGGATGCTCTCGATTGTGCATCTGTAGAAGTTTGTGAGTGCTTTTGGTGACAAGCCGAATTTCTTCAGCCTCCTGAGGTTGAAGAGGCGCTGCTGCGCCTTCTTCACAACGCTGTCTGTGTGGGTGGACCAATTCAGTTTGTCCGTGATGTGTACACCGAGGAACTTAAAACTTTCCACCTTCTCCACTACTGTCCTGTCGATGTGGATAGGGGGGTGCTCCCTCTGCTGTTTCCTGAAGTCCACAATCATCTCCTTTGTTTTGTTGACGTTGAGTGTGAGGTTATTTTCCTGACACCACACTCCGAGGGCCCTCACCTCCTCCCTGTAGGCCGTCTCGTCGTTGTTGGTAATCAAGCCTACCACTGTAGTGTCGTCCGCAAACTTGATGATTGAGTTGGAGGCGTGCATGGCCACGCAGTCGTGGGTGAACAGGGAGTACAGGAGAGGGCTCAGAACGCACCCTTGTGGGGCCCCAGTGTTGAGGATCAGCGGGGTGGAGATGTTGTTACCTACCCTCACCACCTGGGGGCGGCCCGTCAGGAAGTCCAGGACCCAGTTGCACAGGGCGGGGTCGAGACCAAGGGTCTCGAGCTTGATGACGAGTTTGGAGGGTACTATGGTGTTAAATGCTGAGCTGTAGTCGATGAACAGCATTCTCACATAGGTATTCCTCTTGTCCAGATGGGTTAGGGCAGTGTGCAGTGTGGTTGCGATTGCGTCGACTGTGGACCTATTGGGTCGGTAAGCAAATTGGAGTGGGTCTAGGGTGTCAGGTAGGGTGGAGGTGATATGGTCCTTGACTAGTCTCTCAAAGCACTTCCTGATGACGGAAGTGAGTGCTACGGGGCGGTAGTCGTTTAGCTCAGTTACCTTAGCTTTCTTGGGAACAGGAACAATGGTGGCCCTCTTGAAGCATGTGGGAACAGCAGACTGGGATAAGGATTGATTGAATATGTACGTAAACACACCAGCCAGCTGGTCTGCGCATGCTCTGAGGACGCGGCTGGGAATGCCGTCTGGGCCTGCAGCCTTGCGAGGGTTAACACGTTTAAATGTTTTACTCACCTCGGCTGCAGTGAAGGAGAGCCCGCAGGTTTTGGTAGCTGGTCGTGTCAGCTGGCCGTGTATTGTCCTCAACGCGAGCAAAAAAGTTATTTCGTCTGTCTGGGAGCAAGACATCCTGGTCCGCGACGGGGCTGGTTTTCTTTTTGTAATCCGTGATTGACTGTAGACCCTGCCACATACCTCTTGTGTCTGAGCTGTTGAATTGCGACTCTACTTTGTCTCTATACTGACGCTTAGCTTGTTTGATTGCCTTGCGGAGGGAATAGCTACACTGTTTGTATTCGGTCATGTTTCCGGTCACCTTGCCCTGGTTAAAAGCAGTGGTTCGCGCTTTCAGTTTCGCGCGAATGCTGCCATCAATCCACGGTTTCTGGTTTGGGAATGTTTTAATAGTTGCTGTGGGTACGACATCGCCGATGCACTTTCTAATGAACTCGCTCACCGAATCAGCGTATTCGTCAATGTTGTTGTTGGACGCAATGCGGAACATATCCCAATCCACGTGATCGAAGCAGTCTTGAAGCGTGGAATCAGATTGGTCGGCCCAGCCTTGAACAGACCTGAGCTTCTTGTTTTAGTTTCTGTCTGTAGGCTGGAAGCAACAAAATGGAGTCGTGGTCAGCTTTTCCGAAAGGAGGGCGGGGGAGGGCCTTATATGCGTTGCAGGAGTTAGAATAACAATGATCCAGGGTTTTTCCAGCCCTGGTTGCGCAATCGATATGCTGATAGAATTTAGGGAGTCTTGTTTTCAGATTAGCCTTGTTAAAATCCCCAGCTACAATGAATGCAGCCTGAGGATATGTGGTTTCCAGTTTACATAGAGTCAAATAAAGTTTGTTCAGGGCCATCGATGTGTCTGCTTGGGGGGGGAATATATACGGCTGTGATTATAATCGAAGAGAATTCCCTTGGTAGATAACGCGGTTGACATTTGATTGTGAGGATCATGTTCATGATGTACGCTATTTTGGGTAGAGAAATAAAAGCCCCTATTTCGTATTCCTGCACCTGTCTCCTATCATTATACAACGTGACAATTGTGTTTCTCACTGAAATTAATTAAGCCACCTTTATTTGCAGTGTCTCAAACATTAACATGTGCGCGATGGCATACACATATATGTTATTCACTAATTTCATCCAAACTGCTGGCGCGTGTCAACAAGAGTCGGCATAGCCAGGCACTAAAATAGAACTTGGTTCTATTTTTGATGCTTGATGCGCTGCAAGTCCCGCATCTCCCATCTCCTCATTGGTTTTTAGAAGCATATACCCATGTGGGTGATTTGCACATCATTATAACACTGTACATAGCTATAATATGACATTGGAAATGTCTTTATTCCTCCAAAACTTTTGTGAGTGTAATGTTTACTTTTGATTGTTTATTTCACTTTTGTTTATTATCTATTTCACTTGCTTTGGCAATGTAAACATATGCTTCCCATGCCAATAAAGCCCTTTGAATTGAATTTAAATTGAACTGATTGAAAGATGAACTGAGGTCCACACTCCAGACCAGTTGGTGGTGGTAATGCACATTAAAGTTGGTTGCCAACTGCCATATAAAGTTCACAGAATAAGAAGAAGAAGATTGAAGGAGGAGAGATTACTAGAAACTAACTATGTTTGCCCCTTTTATCTGTGGATGAATTATTGGAATAGAGAACACAGGATTTTGTGTGACTCAAAATGGATCTGGTGTGGATGAACAAAATCAACATGCGAACGATGGCGGATGCACACGTGTGCCCGTTCTTGTCAGCATGTTACACCCTCGCGTCATCGCACTTCAGTCCTCTGCACCAGAAATTCAAGAGCACATTTTAAATTTAAATTTACAATGGGGGCAGTAGAGACTTTTTTTTAAATGTATTTTGGGGCTGAAGTCCCACTTGGAGTAATTCCAAGAATTTGGGACAGAAAGGCTAAGCATTTGATGTGTCTAATGAATCGACGATGTAGCTAGAAATAAAATTGTAGGCCTACTTGTATTGTGATGATACAAGATCTACTGAAATAATGTCAAACAAGAGGAAATTATATCGAGAAATGTGGGATTCAAATGACTGGTTTTACGCTATTGGACACGTGAAAGCAAAAGCAACATTTCTACTGATTTCACATATTCAGTCATGATGTCAGATCATTGAAAACGGATGGGCTCGGATTAGGGAGGAAGGAATGAAGGAAGGAAGCATTCAGAAAATACCCGAATAGGTCCATGTCTGCTCAGTAAAGTAGTATTGACCACAGTGAGTCTTGCTCATTTATACTCCCAGGTTGTAGTCAACAAATGCCCCAAAGAGACAGAATTTGCCTCCTTCGATTTTTTTATTTGATTTTAAAACTGTGTGTGTGTTCGCCTGTGTGCGTGCGTGTGTCAATAAAACATGTTGACCATTTACAGAGCGGTTTTAAGTGTACATATGGAGATTTAACGAAACCCTCACAATATACTGCTGAATTATTAAGCATGATATGGGATATTGGCTTGCTTCCATGTTGCTCCATGCGCTTCGTTCAAATGCATTTAGTCTAAATACATTTTTGAGTTGTTTATAAGTGTATTATAAATTATTGTAATAATGAATTAGCCTATACTACATGTTCTGGACTCTATAGCCTAGATTCTCGAAGACTTTAATTTGAGAACCTAGGACACTGTGAATAGTAATTCAAGATCCACCATGATGTGTTGTGTTGCAAATATTTCTGCACAGCTAGTTGATTAGTTGGGGCATAAGCAAAGGGGCATAAGCAAATGGTTGTGTATCTTCCAAAGACAGCCCATTCTATGCCATTTGGATCTCTGCGTCCTAGTCTGGTATTGATTTGTGTTGTGAAAAATTATTTAATTTCATGGCATTCTTCAAGGTCCCCTTGACTTGCATCACAAATACAAGCAAGTCATCAAATATTTTATTATAACCTACCAGTTAAAATGTGTGCGTTGAAATGTATGTCAAACTTCAAAGAATGCATTCTCTAAACCTCTCAATGCAATCTGTTATCGTACTGTATATTTTGCACTTTTTGTTATTGTTTATTAGTTGCAGTGAAGGCACTCAAATACGGCCTGTATAATGTTTTAAAAAGAATGAATAATTTCTGAGACAGAACATAACCTGAATTATATCATCAATGCAATCTGTTCTGATAAATTTGATTAGTTGTATCATTCCTAAGCAGGCTCACTTGATAATAACAATAATAATATACAATTTAAACTACTACAACTAGTTTACTATGCTCCTTTTGTTATAGGACTATCATATTTTCATGAAAGCATTCAAAATAAAGAAATATTACGAGGTAACTACAAATAATAATATAATAACAACAATGTTAGGCTACATAGTAGAACAATTCAGGAATATGTTATTGTAGCCTAAAACAATCGCAATCAAAACCATGATTCAGAGGATTGTACAACATTTGGTTGTGCCTCTATCCCTCCATTTCATGTCCACTTTCACCGGTTGGACAGGTTTACATGTAGAGAGAGAGAGAGAGAGAGAGAGAGAGAGAGAGAGAGAGAGAGAGAGAGAGAGAGAGAGAGAGAGAGAGAGAGAGAGAGAGAGAGAGAAAGAGAAAGAGAGAGAGAAATAATTGTAGTCATATTAAGAACATGAAATCCCTCTCTAATTAAATAAATAAAATCAGCCAGGATTGTTCCAGCGAACTAAAGAGGTTAAATAAAGCCAGTGAAAACACATATATTCATTCACCCTGCCTCCGTAACGCCCTAATTATATAATATTTCAGATTTGTCAAGCATTAATACGATTTATTAATTCCAAAAGTGACTCCCAAAACCCATAGATATTACCTTGTCGAATACATTTTTCCTCCTTTGCAATGGCCACTGACACGTTTTGGGAGAATAAAAAAATGTAAAAAATAAAAATGGAACGAATGCGCTAACTCATACATGCCCGCCAGTGTAGGTGATAGTGGTTATTACTGAGGCCTGCAGCATAGTGGTGCATGATGCTAATGCGCTACGAAAAAGAGAGCCAGGCTTTACCGTAGGCCTAATCTATTCGAACTGCAAGGGGGAAGAAAGAAAATCCGTTGGCGCTTTTCCCTTTAGCTCCATGACCGTTGATTATTGGTATTTTCCGAGTTTTCCAAACTAATAAGTGGCGCTATCAAGAATTTGGAAGCGCTGGGAGACTACCGAAGGGCTGCTAGACTTAATTGATATTGAGCGGGGCGCTGGTAGGCGCGGATGGAGGCCACTGCTGGGTAATTTGCAGTTTAATCAGCGTTTGTAATGAGAGCGGCTGATTAGCACGGGGTGGAAATAAAAGAGAGTTACAAGGAACGTCTGTCAGAGTCCGGTGATAATTCAGGACTAATTGTAATGATTAGAGCAAACTGGATGACTTTGGAGTTTTCTAATATGGTGTGTGTGTGTGTGTGTGTGTGTGTGTGTGTGTGTGTGTGTGTGTGTGTGTGTGTGTGTGTGTGTGTGTGTGTGTGTGTGTGTGTGTGTGTGTGTGTGTGTGTGTGTGTGTTTAGCCATCGTGATTTATGTGAAGTAAAGCAAAAAAGAAAAGCTAGGCATACTCATTCACCCACATGCATGATGCTAGCCTACTGTTGACTGATGTGATGTATACAGTATATAGTGTGTGTATATAAGCAAAAATGTAGCCCTACAACCCCTGACATCATCGGAATGCATAATATATGTCAGGTATATCATCTAGAATGTGTATTAGCGATTGTTCTCCAAGCGTTGAAACAAAACAGCCTACCTGTATTGCGGCCAAGCATTTCAGCACCATGGACAGCGGTTTTTCGAACGAGCTCCAACCAATACACTGCTGAATTACTAGGTTATGCATGATGGCCTAGGCCTAAAGATAAGTCTACTCTCACGTTTATGTTTGTTACAGAAGGAAAGATATTTTTATCATTGTATACGTTTATATTGATGTGGTGTATGTGTGTGTGTGTGTGTGTGTGTGTGTGTGTGTGTGTGTGTGTGTGTGTGTGTGTGTGTGTGTGTGTGTGTGTGTGTGTGTGTGTGTGTGTGTGTGTGTGTGTGTGTGTGTTTGTGTTCACTCTCGTTTGCTAGCGTGGGGACACATTCGGTAAGGGGAACTAGACTGAATCACGGAGATTTGATTATCAAACAAAGCAGCTAATTTATCTGAAAAATCGTTGATGGAGTCTGCGGTGACTGAGGGTGGGATATATTCCTTGAGACGTGCCTCAGTTACCTCAGGAATAGCAAATGTGAAATTAGTGAGAATGTGTGTATGAACGTGGAAGGCCAATTAGCGCGCGCGAGAGAGAGAGAGGGAATGGAAGGGAAGGGGCGAGCAAATCAGCTGTTTGCTCGCGCCATGGCGCATCTGCCGGTGGAGCCGCGAGGACACTGGCACCTGCTGTCGTTTATCTCTCTCGCTCTCTATCTCCCTCCTCCCCTCTCTCCCCTCATCTACTGCTCTCTACTGCTCTCTCTCTCTCTCTCTCTCTCATTCCCTCTCTATCCACTTCAAAATAAATAAAGTTGAAGATATGACAGGTGAATAACAGACATTTCTTACGGGCTGCCACGAAAATTTAAAAGTGTTAATTTGACTATTAACCACCATCTGTTTTTTTACATGTGGATTATTCACTAAAATGCTTTTTACAAAATAAAATACATAATGATAGCCTACCATTTGAATACAAATGTAAGCTACATTATATCTTTATAACGTCATAGACCAGTCCATCTAATTAAAATGCAGACCACAGCTTTCTGTTCTTACTTCCTCTGTTAATATCAACGTATGGATGCCTTTCATCTGCGCGTTTGTATTCCACGCTTCTCTAAGTGACCTCTTTCTTCCCCTCTTCCCCTGCCTCTCTCCCTCCACCACGGCTGGGCAGTGAGAGCTAGCCGCCTGGCTGGCTGGCTGCTGGACTGGTTGAAGCCCGATCGATTCTCCCAGCAAGAGGTTATCTATACGCGGTATTTTAATGTCAGGGAGTCAGCTAAATTGATAGTGATAAATATTTGCCGGAAGATTAGGTGAGGGGAGTGTGTCGGTGGTGCTCTATCTCAGACCTGTAACCTCGGCAGAGCCGTCTCTCTCTGTGGCGGATTAGCCCCATCCATCCAGTGTCACTGCCTGTCTTGTTGAGAAAATCAGTGAGTAAACACGGCTGACAGAGAGGGGGGGCGCCGCTGATTACTCATACAAATAGACTGCAAACTCCACCAGGACGCACCTGCCTTCCTGCCCCTTCTGAGATGCGTTTTTTCTCCCTCTTTCCCCTTCCTCTCTCCGCTCCTCCTTTTTTCCCGTGTTGACAGCGCCCGCTGTCTCCAAGGGTCCCTCCTGTCCTGCTGTTACCACTTTGTCCGCCATCAATCACTCCGCCATTGTGTCCTGGATGTTATATAGAGTCACTTAATATCTCTTCCTTCATCTCTATTCACTCCCAGAATGATTCTCCACAAGGGCCAGCGATACGGTCTGGACTCTCCACAAGGACCAGCGATACGGTCTGGACTCTCCACAAGGGCCAGCGATACGGTCTGGACTCTCCACAAGGGCCAGCGATACGGTCTGGACTGGGCGGGGAGCAATAGAGTCTGCACGCAGACACCCCAAAAAACAGAGAGAGAGAGAGACTCAGAAACAGTCATTTCAGATATTTGACAAGACGTAAATGTATATGCACTTTATTTCGACGTAACGGACTGATTGGACTCGCGCTTAAAAAAAAGTGAAACACAAAGTGAAGAGGAACAGGTCCAGACAGACAGTTTATGGTTTGCATTAAAATATTGGCCCACTAGAGAGAGGCCTATGGCTTGCAAATGAAAAAAGGAGAAATGATTAATGCGGTGAAAATCGGTACCCTATTGTCTTGTCTCAAGAACATTTATATTTTACCAAGTCAAACAAAAGGCATACATAGCCTATGTCTTCGGTGTTTTGAATAAACAGGGAGAATATAACCCATGCCATGACTTTATGCTTTGATATAAGATATCCTATAGCAAGTGATTAGCAGAGACGTGATGTTGGTAATAAACATTAAGGAGATTATTACAATCATTACAGATCAAATCATTCCTATATTAGTATCAAAGTGGATTTATAATTGCTATACCAAACAACGCGAGACGAGTCAAAGGTGAGCCGCTGTGACAAATAGGCCGTTATATTTGAATAGATCTGGAACATTTCGAACAAATAATAAATTGACCTTCTAATGAAAAGAGTCATTTCTTAACCTACGCAACCACTTCAATCATTATGAATGAATTTCAGTTTATTAGAACTTAGTAATTTTTTAATTAGAAATTACTTACCGACTATGGTTGTGAATTAAATACCTCATGCACGTGCATGCATTTAAATGTCCATATGCTGTGAAAGGATGATTAATACTCCTACTGTTTGATAAGTTTTGAGTTCTTAATTAGGCGGTTACTAAACCTTTGGCCTAGTATGCCTTGCCTCAGTCGAATCCAAACTCCTGTTTATTTGGTTATACAGGCCTGCATGTCAAACTTTAGGATTAATATCACATTAGGCTATACTTTGATTGTTGTTGTTGTTTTTCCCCAATAACTTACGGTTTGACCTATTTCAAAAAATGGATATGGAATATGCCCCAGGGTAAATGTTGTCCTTTAACAGTCTACCCTCTGAGCCTCTTTTTAGTAACCTCTGCGTAAAAATGGAGACATCACCTCTCCAATCCTATTTATGAAGGTTCTCTGACAAATAGTCCTCCGCGCTATGCTTGGGTGGCACCTTCATTCCGCCCTGGGCTTGTTTACATAGTGCCAGGACCATCCCCTGGATGAAACTAATCACTACCCGAGGGGACATCCATAACCCGCTAACGGGTCACCAGCCAGACAGTTATAAATGCTGCTGTCTGCTGCTGGTTAGGTGGGATAGATGTCCGTGTCCAAAGATGACCTTCCCGGGCGCACAACACCGGTCCTTTCAGGTAAAGAGAGAGGTGGTGACATGATAGAGGGATGTTCTGTTGCCTCTTGTTTCTTCCTTCAATATCAGGTCTGCTTTTATTACGAACAAAGAGCCAAATATGTAGAAAAACGCCGTTTCAAAGTTAAATCCACGCAGCCCAAGTTAGAGGAGAAACCATTTAGTTATAAAAGGAAATGTGGGCCATCATCTTTAATCGGCTTTCACGATAGTTAGATGGGAGGTTTTATCACACCTAAAATCATAGCAGGGGATAGGCTAATTTTCCGCAAATAGTGAGGCGGAGGAAAGAGATCAGGAAAATATTGTATGGAATCTTGAACCGATTTATTTCATCATTCCGCATTAGAGACTTATGAATTGTTCAAAATTGATAACAAGCACTCAATTCACTTCGTTATGTAGGCTAAGTTAAATTAGACTTCGATAATAAAACATCGCAGTGTCATTCAGTGGCTCCTTGAATAAAATGTAATTTGGGGGAGAATTTGTTGTATCTGTCACAAATATCCCCAATTAGCTTCAGTAATTATTTGATAGTTTCTGCAATTAAGGCTTAAACGGGTGAATTTGGAACTGTGCGGGACCGTAATTGGCCTAAATGTGATATTTTGCATATTTGCATAATGAGGAAAGTGGTAGAAAATTGTGTTCATTCATTTGTGAAAAATCCTATGAATTTTATGAATTTGAAAGGTCTGTTCCCGTAGCCTGTGACTTTGGCTAAATGATCCCTGAGGAGTCAACTGGAAAGTAGGCGCAGGCACGTCGCCAAGTGTGGAGGAGAAGAAGGAGAGGGGGAAGAGAAGAGAGGAGAAGTGCAAAGAGTGGAACATGACATTTTCAACTCGCGATCAAGAGGGAAATGCACGCTTACCGTGCAACTATGTGATACGGACCTTTTCTCCCGTCAAGCCAAGACTGTCTTGTCAGGTGGAACTTTCGAAATAGTAGGGCCTATTGATTTTAGGTTTCATGATTTGATTTATATTTTAGATACGTGGACTCATGCAATTCTCTGTGTTGGAATGCACGTTTTGGGGTCCATGTATCAATTCATGTTTATAGTGTGATATCAAAATAAACTAGTCAATATGAACATTCTAACATGCTCTCTCGCAGCACAAAGGAGTGTTATTTTTTGTCACCCCAAAAAACTCGTGGATCTCTTTCGATTGAATGTTATTTTTTGTCACCCCAAAAAACTCGTGGATCTCTTTCGATTGAATGTTGTTTTTTTAGTCCTGGCTACATTGCTGGAGGGTTAATGTGCCAGATGGCAGGTAGGCTATAGACCGTTATACGGTTATAAGGTGCAGAGCAGACACACTGCCACTTACAATGCAGTTAAAGTTGTTTCAAAATCCCATACCGTCACCTCTTCAATGCCATGGTCTAAATGGTCTTTAGGAACCTCAATTAGCTATGAACATAGTGCAATGAATGACACTGTAGTGAATGAGGCCATAGGAGGCGAAGTGAGGTGTGGGTAATTGGTAATAAAGAATCTAATTTCAGTCATTTGCAAAATCACAGTATTTTTCGTTCAACTAAATCCTAAATTACAGTGCTATTAACCTTGCCTGCAAATACTCTCCCACTCTATGCAAGAATGACTGATAGTGGTGGTTTGTAGCAATGCACACATTCTTTACCTCCAACTGTGATTTTGAACTTAGAGGGAGTATTTGTATCTCATGTTTAGTTGACAACAAGCAAATTAGAGCAAACTTACACTGAGTTTAGAGTACCCTGCTATTTTTTTAGACTATTTTAAAGGGAGAGCTGTAAGGAAAACATGTATTATTCAAATACTACATTGCCTCATCTTTCAGCAAGAGCCCAAACACCTGATATACGCCTGGATATACGAACATAACAATTAGGCTGCATGTTTTGATATGTAATAAGGCCTAACAAATCGTACAAATAGATGTATATATTATCTTCATGATTTAATTACATATCTGGACACATGTTTATTCTGGATTGTGAAGTGTGTCCATTCACACGCAACATAGCAGAAGTGTTGAGATCAAACTGTTATATATATATATACAGTATTCAGTGTTGGGGAGTAGTGAACTACATGTAGTTCAACTACATTTTGCAGTAGCTTAGTGGTAGTTGAACTCAATTCTAATCTTATTATTTTGTTTTTATTTTGTTTACTTTTCTGCCATGTAGAGGTGTAGCTACAGGAACTACACATTACGGGTTTAGTAAAAATACAATAAAATATGGGTGAAGTAGGCAAAAATGTCCTTTCTTGTTCGGCATCAGACCTGACTAATTCTCACTTGAAAAATCGTTTTTGTTTGTATTATTAGGCTAAATTACACATTCTGTTAACATCGGACTCCAGAGGGATCTGTTCTTACATTTTGTAGTCTATGACATGTCAGATTTAGATACACTATGATCATTTATCACGTAGTAGTTTGGATGTAGTGAACTACTTTTTCAAAGTAACTTTAGTTCAGTAAACTATATTTGTCTTAAGAGTAGCTTTAATGTAGCTTAAAACGTCTTCCAGTGTGAAGTAATTGGTAGCTTGGTAAACTATATTTTCAGAGTAGCTTCCACAACACTGACAGTATTATATATCCAGAAAGCACTCCAGAAATACACTCACATGGCAATGTAACATGTTTGTTTTAGTCAAATAGTGGGAGGTATCTTATTTTGCATAATCGGTAGAAACTTGAGAATACAGCTTTTGATTGAATGTGTCGGCTATCTGGCAAAGCAAAGCATTGTTTGATCTTTCCATTATATTACAAAAGCTCTCCAGTCTCATAATTCCGTTTTTAATTAGTATTTAGTTGTTTATGTTTTTGTTTTGAAGATGGTCCACATTAATCAGAATTTGACATGTTATTAAAACAGTGTCTGTTGTTGATGTGATGGGACTACCACCAGGGGAGAAGCATCCAAACAAACACTACTGGCTTAATGTAAAGAGTTAGAGAGGGGCTAGATTACAGTAACACACACACGCACGCACACACACAAGTCCATCTCTCTTTCCTATACAGGCCCTCTACCACTCCCCAGCAGCCCATAAAGCCGGTAGATGATAATGATGCTGCCATGGACAGTAATGATCCAGCCATTTCATGGGGTATTACTCTATAATGATGATAGCCCTGCACATTTGCATCCCATCCTGCCTGCTTCCTTTGGCTGCTGGGAAGAGAAGCACCTCTGTCTTACCTGGCAGCCTGGGGGATTTATAGTGCTGAGGACATGAAGACACTGTCCTGGAGTAATACAAGCCATACTTACAGTCAACCACCTACATTTATTACAGCGCTCTCAAACCCAAAACGCAAACAGAGCAGCCGTGTGTGTGTGAGTGTGTCTGCATGAAGACAAAGCAGAGAGGAGTTGAAAGGATAGATGTCGATGAAGACATACACAAAAACTCACCAATGACAGGCCATAAGAGATGACTGGGGGGTGGGTCTGGGTGGTGGGTGAGCAAAAGGGAGGGGTGAGGGAGGAAGAAGGAGGGAGGAATGGGGGAGGGATAGTTGTAAAAATGTACCTCCACAAAGACACAAAAAAACTACGCGGCCATAAATGTGTTCTTTGCCAGATACATTTTCTCTACAAACAAAAACACACACCACAACACAAAGACAACACACACCACAACACAAAGACAACACACACCCCAACACACACAATCACAAGCAACAAGAACACAGAAAAGCCTGAACCGTGTGCGTATTTTACTCTGGGAGTTAATAGGAATGAAATACCTTGGTGGATGAGTGCAGATGTGTTTGATACAAATAGTCATTTTCCTATTTGCTGCCTCATTGAGCATGATGAATGATGGGAGTCAGGGAGGCGGCGTGATAGATGGCAGCACCTTGGCTCCATTGCATGGCCTATTGATTCTCCTTCTTTATTACTCCTACAACCCAGCTGGCTGCTCCTGCCCTCCCTACACTCCCTCTCTCCCTCTCCACACTCCCTCTCTCCCTCTCTCCCTACACTCCCTGTCTCCCTCTCCCCCTACACTCACTGTCTCCCTCTCTCCCTACACTCCCTCTCTCCCTCTCCACACTCCCTCTCTCCCTCTCCACACTCCCTCTCTCCCTCTCCACACTCCCTCTCTCCCACTCTCCCTACACTCCCTCTCTCCCTCTCCACACTCCCTCTCTCCCTACACTCCCTGTCTCCCTACACTCCCTGTCTCCCTCTCTCCCTACACTCCCTCTCCCCTTACACTCCCTCTCTCCCTACACTCCCTGTCTCGCTCTCTACACTCCCTGTCACCCTCTCTCCCTACACTCCCTGTCTCCCTCTCTCCCTACACTCACTGTCTCCCTCTCTCCCTACACTCCCTCTCTCCCTCTCCACACTCCCTCTCTCCCTCTCCACACTCCCTCTCTCCCTCTCCACACTCCCTCTCTCCCACTCTCCCTACACTCCCTCTCTCCCTACACTCCCTGTCTCCCTACACTCCCTGTCTCCCTACACTCCCTGTCTCCCTCTCTCCCTACACTCCCTGTCTCCCTCTCTACACTCCCTGTCTCGCTCTCTACACTCCCTGTCACCCTCTCTCCCTACACTCCCTGTCTCCCTACACTCCCTGTCTCACTCTCTCCCCACACTCCCTGTCTCCCTCCCTCCCTACACTCCCTCTCTACACTCCCTGTCTCCCTCCCTACACTCCCTCTCTACACTCCGTCTCCCTTTCTCCCTACACTCCGTCTCTCTCTCTCCCTCACTGTCTCCCTCTCTCCTTCCTACCCTCACTGTCTCCCTCTCTCCCTACACTCCCTCTCTCCCTACACTCCCTGTCTCGCTCTCTACACTCCCTGTCACCCTCCCTCCCTACACTCCCGGTCACCCTCTCTCCCTACACTCCCTGTCTCCCTCTCTCCCTACACTCACTGTCTCCCTCTCTCCCTACACTCCCTCTCTCCCTCTCCACACTCCCTCTCTCCCTCTCCACACTCCCTCTCTCCCACTCTCCCTACACTCCCTCTCTCCCTACACTCCCTGTCTCCCTACACTCCCTGTCTCCCTCTCTCCCTACACTCCCTGTCTCCCTCTCTACACTCCCTGTCTCGCTCTCTACACTCCCTGTCACCCTCTCTCCCTACACTCCCTGTCTCCCTACACTCCCTGTCTCCCTCTCTCCCTACACTCCCTGTCTCCCTCCCTCCCTACACTCCCTGTCTCACTCTCTACACTCCCTGTCTCCCTCCCTCCCTACACTCCCTCTCTACACTCCCTGTCTCCCTCCCTACACTCCCTCTCTACACTCCGTCTCCCTTTCTCCCTACACTCCGTCTCTCTCTCTCCCTCACTGTCTCCCTCTCTCCCTCCTACCCTCCCTGTCTCCCTCCCTCCCTACACTCCCTGTCTCACTCTCTACACTCCCTGTCTCACTCTCTCCCCACACTCCCTGTCTCCCTCCCTCCCTACACTCCCTCTCTACACTCCCTGTCTCCCTCCCTACACTCCCTCTCTACACTGCCTGTCTCCCTCTCTCCCTACACTCCCTCTCTCTCTCCCTCCCTCCCTACACTCACTGTCTCCCCCTCTCCCTCCCACCCTACACTCACTGTCTCCCACTCTCCCTCCCACCCTACACTCCCTCTCTCCCTACACTCACTGTCTCCCTCTCTCCCTCCCCCTACACTCCCTCTCTCCCTCCCTCCCTCCCTCCCTCCCTCCCTCCCTCCCTCCCTCCCTCCCTCCCTCCCTCCCTCCCTCCCTCCCTCCCTCCCTCCCTCCCTCCCTCCACTCCCTCCACTCCCTCCCTCCCTCCACTCCCTGGCTCCCTCTCTCCCACCCTCTACTCCCTACACTCCCTCCCTCCCTGTTTAACTCGCCTCTCCCTCTGCACTCCCTCACTTTTCTCTTTTCCAGTGGGAAGGAGGAGAAAAAAGGGGGGGGTCATCCTCCTGCTTCAGGTCCCTCATACAGGAAGAGGTGTGTGTGTGTGTGGAAATTCATTTTCTGATTAGCACACACGCTCAGGCCCAGCCAACCAGCCGGTCTCTAATAGGGTTGTGTCTATTAGAAGCCTGGTTAGTTAGTTAAAGGAGCCTCTCAGAGTGCCAGGACAGAGACAGGAAGTGACGGTGCTAGGGACAGGATATGATGCAGGTAGAAGGAACACAGAAGAGACATCACAATGATTAGATTTTGTAGTTAAAACTGTTTTAGAGCAACGTCAGATGACAAGATTACGACAAGGTAAAGACGTATTTTTTAAGACTACAAAAATATGTGGATTTAATATACATATTTGACATCATGACTGCAACAGTTGCCTACTTCTTAAAAATACAAATCCCCACGAGAGGCAAGCAAATGAGAGTCAAACAACTGTTCAGCAAGTCTAGTTTTCACCCCAAAGCAGACACAGTTGTCTCTGTCATAAGGCTATTCTGCAATGTGTGTGTGATTGACAGGGCTGTGTGCAGTGGTCCGTGTCCGTCCACTTGTCTCGCTCCAGATCTGAGACACACACATACTCGGTCAGGACAGAGCGACATGTTGTCATCTCTGGCCCAGTGGGGTTTTTATACATACAGAAGAGTTGTCACTGTTCTGTCTGAGTGTGACCAATGACTGTATAGACTGAGTCAAAGTATGAGTCAAATAAGGATTTCAGAGGTCATGTCATAAATAGACATAAACACCTAGACGTACACTAAGACTCCCAGGCCCCGACTACTTAAGTTTGTAAGAAAAAAAAAGTCACAATTAATGAATAATTAACAAATCATATTAATGGTAGCCATTATTCCAAAACCTTTTGTGAATTAGTCCTATTCAGTAATGACTACAATTTGAGGCCTTTAACATACCCGCTCTCTCCCTACCCGCTCTCTCCCTCCCTCTCCCTACACACATTACCCTGAGAGGTAAGGCCTCTGCTGATACACACATTACCCTGAGAGGTAAGGCCCCTGCTGATACACACATTACCCTGAGAGGTAAGGCTCCTGCTGATACACACATTACCCTGAGAGTTAAGGCTCCTGCTGATACACACATTACCCTGAGAGGTAAGGCCCCTGCTGATACACACATTACCCTGAGAGGTAAGGCTCCTGCTGATACACACATTACCCTGATAGGTAAGGCCCCTGCTGATACACACATTACCCTGAGAGGTAAGGCCCCAGCTGATACACACATTGCCCTGAGAGTTAAGGCTCCTGCTGATACACACATTACCCTGACAGGTAAGGCTCCTGCTGATACACACATTACCCTGAGAGGTAAGGCCCCTGCTGATACACACATTACCCTGAGAGGTAAGGCCCCTGCTGATACACACATTACCCTGAGAGGTAAGGCTCCTGCTGATACACACATTACCCTGAGAGGTAAGGCCCCTGCTGATACACACATTACCCTGAGAGGTAAAGGCCCCTGCTGATACACACATTACCCTGAGAGTTAAGGCCCCTGCTGATACACACATTACCCTGAGAGGTAAGGCCCCTGCTGATACACACATTACCCTGAGAGTTAAGGCCCCTGCTGATACACACATTACCCTGAGAGGTAAGGCCCCTGCTGATACACACATTACCCTGAGAGGTAAGGCTCCTGCTGATACACACATTACCCTGAGAGGTAAAGGCCCCTGCTGATACACACATTACCCTGAGAGGTAAGGCTCCTGCTGATACACACATTACCCTGAGAGGTAAGGCCCCTGCTGATACACACATTACCCTGAGAGGTAAGGCCCCTGCTGATACACACATTACCATGAGAGGTAAGGCCCCTGCTGATACATACATTACCCTGAGAGGTAAGGCCCCTGCTGATACACACATTACCCTGAGAGGTAAGGCTCCTGCTGATACACACATTACCCTGAGAGGTAAGGCCCCTGCTGATACACACATTACCCTGAGAGGTAAGGCTCCTGCTGATACACACATTACCCTGAGAGGTAAGGCCCCTGCTGATACACACATTACCCTGAGAGGTAAGGCCCCTGCTGATGCACACATTACCCTGAGAGGTAAGGCCCCTGCTGATACACATATTACCCTGAGAGTTAAGGCCCCTGCTGATACACACATTACCCTGAGAGGTAAGGCCCCTGCTGATACACACATTACCCTGAGAGGTAAGGCTCCTGCTGATACACACACTACCCTGAGAGTTAAGGCCCCTGCTGATACACACATTACCCTGAGAGGTAAGGCCCCTGCTGATACACACATTACCATGAGAGGTAAGACCCCTGCTGATACACACATTACCCTGAGAGGTAAGGCTCCTGCTGATACACACATTACCCTGAGAGGTAAGGCCCCTGCTGATACACACATTACCCTGAGAGGTAAGGCCCCTGCTGATACACACATTACCCTGAGAGGTAAGGCCCCTGCTGATACACACATTACCCTGAGAGGTAAGGCCCCTGCTGATACACACATTACCATGAGAGGTAAGACCCCTGCTGATACACACATTACCCTGAGAGTTAAGGCTCCTGCTGATACACACATTACCCTGAGAGGTAAGGCCCCTGCTGATACACACATTACCCTGAGAGGTAAGGCCCCTGCTGATACACACATTACCATGAGAGGTAAGACCCCTGCTGATACACACATTACCCTGAGAGGTAAGGCTCCTGCTGATACACACATTACCCTGAGAGGTAAGGCCCCTGCTGATACACACATTACCCTGAGAGGTAAGGCCCCTGCTGATACACACATTACCCTGAGAGTTAAGGCTCCTGCTGATACACACATTACCCTGAGAGGTAAGGCCCCTGCTGATACACACATTACCCTGAGAGGTAAGGCTCCTGCTGATACACACATTACCCTGATAGGTAAGGCCCCTGCTGATACACACATTGCCCTGAGAGGTAAGGCCCCTGCTGATACACACATTACCCTGAGAGTTAAGGCTCCTGCTGATACACACATTACCCTGAGAGGTAAGGCTCCTGCTGATACACACATTACCCTGAGAGGTAAGGCCCCTGCTGATACACACATTACCCTGAGAGGTAAGGCCCCTGCTGATACACACATTACCCTGAGAGGTAAGGCCCCTGCTGATACACACATTACCCTGAGAGGTAAGGCCCCTGCTGATACACACATTACCCTGATAGGTAAGGCCCCTGCTGATACACACATTGCCCTGAGAGGTAAGGCCCCTGCTGATACACACATTACCCTGAGAGTTAAGGCTCCTGCTGATACACACATTACCCTGAGAGGTAAGGCTCCTGCTGATACACACATTACCCTGAGAGGTAAGGCCCCTGCTGATACACACATTACCCTGAGAGGTAAGGCCCCTGCTGATACACACATTACCCTGAGAGGTAAGGCCCCTGCTGATACACACATTACCCTGAGAGGTAAGGCCCCTGCTGATACACACATTACCCTGAGAGTTAAGGCTCCTGCTGATACACACATTACCCTGAGAGGTAAGGCTCCTGCTGATACACACATTACCCTGAGAGGTAAGGCTCCTGCTGATACACACATTACCCTGAGAGGTAAGGCCTCTGCTGATACACACATTACCCTGAGAGGTAAGGCCCCTGCTGATACACACATTACCCTGAGAGGTAAGGCTCCTGCTGATACACACATTACCCTGAGAGGTAAGGCCCCTGCTGATACACACATTACCCTGAGAGGTAAGGCTCCTGCTGATACACACATTACCCTGATAGGTAAGGCCCCTGCTGATACACACATTACCCTGAGAGGTAAAGGCCCCTGCTGATACACACATTACCCTGAGAGTTAAGGCCCCTGCTGATACACACATTACCCTGAGAGGTAAAGGCCCCTGCTGATACACACATTACCCTGAGAGGTAAGGCCCCTGCTGATACACACATTACCCTGAGAGGTAAGGCCCCTGCTGATACACACATTACCCTGAGAGGTAAGGCCCCTGCTGATATACACATTACCATGAGAGGTAAGACCCCTGCTGATACACACATTACCCTGAGAGTTAAGGCTCCTGCTGATACACACATTACCCTGAAAGGTAAGGCCCCTGCTGATACACACATTACCCTGAGAGGTAAGGCCCCTGCTGATACACACATTACCATGAGAGGTAAGACCCCTGCTGATACACACATTACCCTGAGAGGTAAGGCTCCTGCTGATACACACATTACCCTGAGAGGTAAGGCCCCTGCTGATACACACATTACCCTGAGAGGTAAGGCCCCTGCTGATACACACATTACCCTGAGAGTTAAGGCTCCTGCTGATACACACATTACCCTGAGAGGTAAGGGCCCTGCTGATACACACATTACCCTGAGAGGTAAGGCTCCTGCTGATACACACATTACCCTGATAGGTAAGGCCCCTGCTGATACACACATTACCCTGAGAGGTAAGGCCCCTGCTGATACACATATTACCCTGAGAGTTAAGGCTCCTGCTGATACACACATTACCCTGAGAGGTAAGGCTCCTGCTGATACACACATTACCCTGAGAGGTAAGGCCCCTGCTGATACACACATTACCCTGAGAGGTAAGGCCCCTGCTGATACACACATTACCCTGAGAGGTAAGGCCCCTGCTGATACACACATTACCCTGAGAGGTAAGGCCCCTGCTGATACACACATTACCCTGAGAGGTAAGGCTCCTGCTGATACACACATTACCCTGAGAGGTAAGGCTCCTGCTGATACACACATTACCCTGAGAGGTAAGGCCTCTGCTGATACACACATTACCCTGAGAGGTAAGGCCCCTGCTGATACACACATTACCCTGAGAGGTAAGGATCCTGCTGATACACACATTACCCTGAGAGGTAAGGCCCCTGCTGATACACACATTACCCTGAGAGGTAAGGCTCCTGCTGATACACACATTACCCTGAGAGGTAAGGCCCCTGCTGATACACACATTACCCTGAGAGGTAAAGGCCCCTGCTGATACACACATTACCCTGAGAGTTAAGGCCCCTGCTGATACACACATTACCCTGAGAGGTAAGGCCCCTGCTGATACACACATTACCCTGAGAGTTAAGGCCCCTGCTGATACACACATTACCCTGAGAGGTAAGGCCCCTGCTGATACACACATTACCCTGAGAGGTAAGGTCCCTGCTGATACACACATTACCCTGAGAGGTAAAGGCCCCTGCTGATACACACATTACCCTGAGAGGTAAGGCTCCTGCTGATACACACATTACCCTGAGAGGTAAGGCCTCTGCTGATACACACATTACCCTGAGAGGTAAGGCCCCTGCTGATACACACATTACCATGAGAGGTAAGGCCCCTGCTGATACACACATTACCCTGAGAGGTAAGGCCCCTGCTGATACACACATTACCCTGAGAGGTAAGGCTCCTGCTGATACACACATTACCCTGAGAGGTAAGGCCCCTGCTGATACACACATTACCCTGAGAGGTAAGGCTCCTGCTAATACACACATTACCCTGAGAGTTAAGGCCCCTGCTGATACACACATTACCCTGAGAGTTAAGGCTCCTGCTGATACACACATTACCCTGAGAGGTAAGGCTCCTGCTGATACACACATTACCCTGAGAGGTAAGGCCCCTGCTGATACACACATTACCCTGAGAGGTAAGGCCCCTGCTGATACACACATTACCCTGAGAGGTAAGGCCCCTGCTGATACACACATTACCCTGAGAGGTAAGGCCCCTGCTGATACACACATTACCCTGAGAGTTAAGGCTCCTGCTGATACACACATTACCCTGAGAGGTAAGGCTCCTGCTGATACACACATTACCCTGAGAGGTAAGGCCCCTGCTGATACACACATTACCCTGAGAGGTAAGGCCCCTGCTGATACACACATTACCATGAGAGGTAAGACCCCTGCTGATACACACATTACCCTGAGAGGTAAGGCTCCTGCTGATACACACATTACCCTGAGAGGTAAGGCCCCTGCTGATACACACATTACCCTGAGAGGTAAGGCCCCTGCTGATACACACATTACCCTGAGAGTTAAGGCTCCTGCTGATACACACATTACCCTGAGAGGTAAGGCCCCTGCTGATACACACATTACCCTGAGAGGTAAGGCTCCTGCTGATACACACATTACCCTGATAGGTAAGGCCCCTGCTGATACACACATTGCCCTGAGAGGTAAGGCCCCTGCTGATACACACATTACCCTGAGAGTTAAGGCTCCTGCTGATACACACATTACCCTGAGAGGTAAGGCTCCTGCTGATACACACATTACCCTGAGAGGTAAGGCCCCTGCTGATACACACATTACCCTGAGAGGTAAGGCCCCTGCTGATACACACATTACCCTGAGAGGTAAGGCCCCTGCTGATACACACATTACCCTGAGAGGTAAGGCCCCTGCTGATACACACATTACCCTGATAGGTAAGGCCCCTGCTGATACACACATTGCCCTGAGAGGTAAGGCCCCTGCTGATACACACATTACCCTGAGAGTTAAGGCTCCTGCTGATACACACATTACCCTGAGAGGTAAGGCTCCTGCTGATACACACATTACCCTGAGAGGTAAGGCCCCTGCTGATACACACATTACCCTGAGAGGTAAGGCCCCTGCTGATACACACATTACCCTGAGAGGTAAGGCCCCTGCTGATACACACATTACCCTGAGAGGTAAGGCCCCTGCTGATACACACATTACCCTGAGAGTTAAGGCTCCTGCTGATACACACATTACCCTGAGAGGTAAGGCTCCTGCTGATACACACATTACCCTGAGAGGTAAGGCTCCTGCTGATACACACATTACCCTGAGAGGTAAGGCCTCTGCTGATACACACATTACCCTGAGAGGTAAGGCCCCTGCTGATACACACATTACCCTGAGAGGTAAGGCTCCTGCTGATACACACATTACCCTGAGAGGTAAGGCCCCTGCTGATACACACATTACCCTGAGAGGTAAGGCTCCTGCTGATACACACATTACCCTGATAGGTAAGGCCCCTGCTGATACACACATTACCCTGAGAGGTAAAGGCCCCTGCTGATACACACATTACCCTGAGAGTTAAGGCCCCTGCTGATACACACATTACCCTGAGAGGTAAAGGCCCCTGCTGATACACACATTACCCTGAGAGGTAAGGCCCCTGCTGATACACACATTACCCTGAGAGGTAAGGCCCCTGCTGATACACACATTACCCTGAGAGTTAAGGCTCCTGCTGATACACACATTACCCTGAGAGGTAAGGGCCCTGCTGATACACACATTACCCTGAGAGGTAAGGCTCCTGCTGATACACACATTACCCTGATAGGTAAGGCCCCTGCTGATACACACATTACCCTGAGAGGTAAGGCCCCTGCTGATACACACATTACCCTGAGAGTTAAGGCTCCTGCTGATACACACATTACCCTGAGAGGTAAGGCTCCTGCTGATACACACATTACCCTGAGAGGTAAGGCCCCTGCTGATACACACATTACCCTGAGAGGTAAGGCCCCTGCTGATACACACATTACCCTGAGAGGTAAGGCCCCTGCTGATACACACATTACCCTGAGAGGTAAGGCCCCTGCTGATACACACATTACCCTGAGAGGTAAGGCCCCTGCTGATACACACATTACCCTGAGAGGTAAGGCTCCTGCTGATACACACATTACCCTGAGAGGTAAGGCTCCTGCTGATACACACATTACCCTGAGAGGTAAGGCCTCTGCTGATACACACATTACCCTGAGAGGTAAGGCCCCTGCTGATACACACATTACCCTGAGAGGTAAGGCTCCTGCTGATACACACATTACCCTGAGAGGTAAGGCCCCTGCTGATACACACATTACCCTGAGAGGTAAGGCTCCTGCTGATACACACATTACCCTGAGAGGTAAGGCCCCTGCTGATACACACATTACCCTGAGAGGTAAAGGCCCCTGCTGATACACACATTACCCTGAGAGTTAAGGCCCCTGCTGATACACACATTACCCTGAGAGGTAAGGCCCCTGCTGATACACACATTACCCTGAGAGTTAAGGCCCCTGCTGATACACACATTACCCTGAGAGGTAAGGCCCCTGCTGATACACACATTACCCTGAGAGGTAAGGTCCCTGCTGATACACACATTACCCTGAGAGGTAAAGGCCCCTGCTGATACACACATTACCCTGAGAGGTAAGGCTCCTGCTGATACACACATTACCCTGAGAGGTAAGGCCTCTGCTGATACACACATTACCCTGAGAGGTAAGGCCCCTGCTGATACACACATTACCATGAGAGGTAAGGCCCCTGCTGATACACACATTACCCTGAGAGGTAAGGCCCCTGCTGATACACACATTACCCTGAGAGGTAAGGCTCCTGCTGATACACACATTACCCTGAGAGGTAAGGCCCCTGCTGATACACACATTACCCTGAGAGGTAAGGCTCCTGCTAATACACACATTACCCTGAGAGTTAAGGCCCCTGCTGATACACACATTACCCTGAGAGTTAAGGCTCCTGCTGATACACACATTACCCTGAGAGGTAAGGCTCCTGCTGATACACACATTACCCTGAGAGGTAAGGCCCCTGCTGATACACACATTACCCTGAGAGGTAAGGCCCCTGCTGATACACACATTACCCTGAGAGGTAAGGCCCCTGCTGATACACACATTACCCTGAGAGGTAAGGCCCCTGCTGATACACACATTACCCTGAGAGTTAAGGCTCCTGCTGATACACACATTACCCTGAGAGGTAAGGCTCCTGCTGATACACACATTACCCTGAGAGGTAAGGCTCCTGCTGATACACACATTACCCTGAGAGGTAAGGCCTCTGCTGATACACACATTACCCTGAGAGGTAAGGCCCCTGCTGATACACACATTACCCTGAGAGGTAAGGCTCCTGCTGATACACACATTACCCTGAGAGGTAAGGCCCCTGCTGATACACACATTACCCTGAGAGGTAAGGCTCCTGCTGATACACACATTACCCTGAGAGGTAAGGCTCCTGCTGATACACACATTACCCTGAGAGGTAAGGCCCCTGCTGATACACACATTACCCTGAGAGGTAAGGCCCCTGCTGATACACACATTACCCCGAGAGGTAAGGATCCTGCTGATACACACATTACCCTGAGAGGTAAGGATCCTGCTGATACACACATTACCCTGAGAGGTAAGGCACCTGCTGATACACACATTACCCTGAGAGGTAAGGCACCTGCTGATACACACATTACCCTGAGAGTTAAGGCCCCTGCTGATACACACATTACCCTGAGAGGTAAGGCCCCTGCTGATACACACATTACCCTGAGAGGTAAGGCCCCTGCTGATACACACATTACCCTGAGAGGTAAGGCACCTGCTGAAACACACATTACCCCGAGAGGTAAGGCCCCTGCTGATACACACATTACCCCGAGAGGTAAGGATCCTGCTGATACACACATTACCCTGAGAGGTAAGGCTCCTGCTGATACACACATTACCCTGAGAGTTAAGGCCCCTGCTGATACACACATTACCCTGAGAGGTAAGGCCCCTGCTGATACACACATTACCCTGAGAGGTAAGTCCCCTGCTGATACACACATTACCCTGAGAGTTAAGGCCCCTGCTGATACACACATTACCCTGAGAGGTAAGGCCCCTGCTGATACACACACACATGTACGCATACCTCCATCTCCCGGCCCGTGTGTGTGTGTGTGTGTGCACTAGCTGCTCAGCAGACTAAATTACAGATGTTGCAGTGGATTGGAGTAGCGGGACATAATGAAGCAACGCCGCGTTCCGAGAGGTAATTACCCAGAAGCACCCTCTCCCTGCACCCGCCTGCCAGCCCCAACGAGGTGAGCGAGAGAAGATGAATAGCCCAAGTACAAAACCACTGACCCCTCAAAAGTTTCATTTACCATCTCCCCTCCCCCTCTATCTCCCCCCTGCCTCCCCTAGTCCTCCCCCTGGTTCTGGGCTGGTTTGGAAGAGGTAATCATCTAGGGACTGTTTTGGTGGCTTGATGAATGATGTGTGTGGTTTTGGCGCTCGTACACACACACAGCTATTTATCTGCTGCTGGTCCGAACGCAGCCAAGCAGCGCCGGGAGGCGTGGAGCATGCTGGGACTTATTGAGTCACCAGGACCAGCAGAGCGGAGAGACAGACCAGGGAGGAGTGGAGACGGGGAGGAGGAGGAGAGGTGAGAGAAAGGAGAGAGGAGAGGAGGAGGGGGGAGAATGAGAAAGAGGGGATGGAGCGATGGAAGGAGGACAAACTGGTGGTCCATGGAGGAGAGGAGAGGAGAGAGGAGAGGGATGGATGGAGGACAAACTGGTGGTCCATGGAGGAGAGGAGAGGAGAGGAGAGAGGGATGGATGGAGGACAAACTGGTGGTCCATGGAGGAGAGGAGAGGAGAGGAGAGAGGGATGGATGGAGGACAAACTGGTGGTCCATGGAGGAGAGGAGAGGAGAGGAGAGAGGGATGGATGGAGGACAAACTGGTGGTCCATGGAGGAGAGGACAGGGGGAGAGGAGAGAGGGAGACGGAGGGATGGATGGATGGAGGACAGAGTGGTTGGCCAGGGAACGTAGGAGCCGATCAATTCTCTCCCCCAGTCTATCAGTCATGTCCTCTCACTCTGTCTGTTTCTGCTGATGACACACTTTCTCTGGCCAGCCACTCATTTCCAGGCTAGGAGAGAAGGGAGGGGAAGGTGTGTGTGTGTTTGCTCTTGAGTGCATGTGTGCATGCATGTGCATGCCTTTATGCATGTGTTAGTGTGTGTGTGCGTGCCTGTATGCGTGTTGTCCAAGGAGACTGCCTGCCTTGTCGTTGGTTCTGTCAAAGTCTCCCCTCCCAGAAGAGAGTGGGCAAGGAGCTGAGAGCAGCCCAGATCCCAGTTAAGGCCCCCACAGGTAAGAAGGCCTATCTAGCCCCTCTCCTCTCTCCTCTTCTCTCCCAGGCGTGCCAGCCAAGGTGGCAGCAGCCTCCAGGTTTCAGGGCTCTGTCAATGCATAATGCATTAGAGCCCTCTCCTCTCTGCTGTCTGACAGGCCCTCTGCCTCCCTGCTCACTCCAACAGCCTGCACACTAATCAAAGACGACACATCCGAATGTCCAGACACACACACACAGAAATGTACTAATCAAAAAGTGTATTTCCTAGAGGCCGACTCCCAGGAGAAATCCAGCTGGAAGAAATTGGAATAATTTATTAGCTTACAAGTTTTCGTTGACAGTTAGCCCGGGGCTATTTATCTCAGTAATAGAGAACGGCTCCAATGTGGCAAAATTGACCAAATCAAACAGCTTTGATCAGAAAATGAATCTGGCAAGGCTGTCTGTCTTCGGGCATCCCGCGAGGCCGGAGAGAAACAAACAAAACTGAAATAGGGAAGAAGGAGAGAGAGTGAGAGAGAGATTTAACAAGTGGCCGGAGAAAGAGAGTGAATGATAAGTTCACATTGGAAGTGAAATCTCTTAGTATGACTTATTAAATCCACAAAGGGTTTGGTAATATTTAAAATGGAGGAGAACGCTGAGGAATTGATGTGACAACATCAAACTAACTGGCAGAGTTTACACTCCCTCTCTCTTCATTGAGTTTGATATGACAGAAATTGTCCTGCTTTTTCACATTACCACAAGTGGATAACTAATACATTTTGTCATCTGCAAAAACAGTTGTGAAATAGAATAACCAAAAATAACCGTCTAACTGAAAATGTAACAGAAAGGGTTTTACACATACCTCTCTGTAGAGCTCTGTCACAGCTGGTGTGGTGGAGGAAACGCTGTGATGGTGTTTTTCTGTCACATCCATTCTCATCTCATTCAATTAACACTCCAAATACAGTATGTTGAGACCATAGAGATGGAAAGAGAACTAATGATTGTATCCGTGCCATTATGGTGTATGTGACAGCATGGGCAGCGCCATTGAGGCTATCTCCATTTTAAAGTAGTACATTTTCTTCTTCTCGATTAGCTAATCTCTCCTGATGACCCGATTGGACATGAATCCAACAGGGTCACCAGGAGGGATCTGCCAATGAAGTTGGAGTTCCACCCAGTTGACTACATTAAAATGGTGGAAGCCCTCAATGGCGCTGCCCATGCTAAAACAGCATTTTGGCCACTAGAGGCCTCTATCATTCTCTATGGTTGTGACAGGAAAAGTGACATGATTTCCAACTTACAGCTGCAGTTTACAAAAATAAATCTGGGTTGATGGCTACTTGGCTAAATAATAATACATTTAATTTATAAGCCACTTTTTATTAAAACACAATGTCAAAGTGCTACAGTGAGTGTATAAACGATGATCTAGATATATAACGATGTGATAAATGTTGCTTTGTCCTTTTCCAAAACATCTGGATATCCAGTTTGATTGAACAGGCCCTTCAGTTCCACCACATATAACTTTTGATGGCAACCTGGGATTTTGTGCATTCACCATATGAGAACATAGTCTGACTTCTGTTCTGGTGATTTTTACGTTTCTTTTGGGATGTGAACCATGACACTGATCACATAGATAGAACTGCCATGACAAGGCCTCACTTCTCTTCTTTTCTTTTTGTCTCCATGCCTCCTCTCTCTCAGGGACACAGAGTCTGTTTATTCCTAGACTGACGGAGGGATCTGCAGGGTCGTCAGGCTGACACTGAGAGGGACGTAAACACGCCACAGCCATCTCAATTAACAAGCAGGCCTCTGATCCACACTTCACATACACACGTCACACACATCACACATGTGATCTGCTTGTGTTAAAGGCATGTCAATCACACCGACTCATCTCAACATTTCCTACTGACACTTTTAGCAGGACACACACACATTTTTCTGTAATTTGTAAACCGATGACAGCCCGTCTTCACATTCTAAATAAACCCTCTCCTCTATTGACACAATGGGGTGTTTGCAGGAAAACTGTAATGAGAGCATCGACAGAGTAGATCTCTCTGCCTGCACTGTAGACTGGCATTGGAATTAACCTGTCCTCCCTCATCTCCTCCACCCTTTTTTCTCTCCATCTCATCCTCTTCCTTCCCATTCCCTCCCCTCCCTCCTCTCAACCTCTTCCTTCCTCTCCTTCCCCCTCCCTCCACCCCTTCATCTAATGAGTTTTTACCTGGCACAGCCTGCTGTAAACTCCATTTGGACCTGAGCCTACAATTACCTCCTCCGAGTCTCCAAAGTAACTGCGGCCGGCCTAATTAGTATGCATTATCAATTAAAAAATGTAATAGCTGGCAGATTGATTAGATCCTCTGTAGTGGAGGGGGCAAAAACTGTAGCGAAACACACAGTGCAAAATCATCTCTGGTCTCCCACACTATTTCTCTCTTTCACTTAGAGACACACAGAGAAATACACAAAGGTAGAGGCAGGCTTGCACACACACTTACTCATGTGAGTGTATACACACACACACACACACCCAAGCATATATGCACAAATACACACATGCATGCATAAAAAACTATATTTACTTATATATATGCTTACGGTTCACACATACGCACACTTTTTTGAAACACATTAATTTGCACTTTATGCATATATATTCCAATATCTGAAAGGAGCAGGATTGATAAGATACTTTACAGAATAAAGGCCAATGGACAGGCAGTAAAATACATACACACTGGCTTAAGAGGCCTCATGTAGGTCTATTCAAGTCTCCACATTCAGGAAATATAGGCACTGTACATTTTCTGTAATTCAGAGGACTTTTAATTGACTACAATTATTATTTAACAAACAAATAGGAAAATATTAAGTGGAAGGAGTAACTAGTATTGTGTGTATTGTGTATGCAAAAGTTTAATCAAATAATGAGTTGTGTTGTTATAGCTTGCTGCACAAATCCTGCAAAAATAGAACCCTGCTTCCTGGAAAGTAAGTGGAGCCATGGGAGGCGTTAGGAAAAGGAAACCAATTTGTCAGGGAAATGAATATTACAGTTAAAGCAAGCATTCATTTTCTGGACATTGACGGCGCCATTAAATTGTGCTGTCTGACATAAAAGTCGCTGAATAGATAGGAATGTCTAAATTTTTCCCTCTCCTTCTCCCCATTTATCTTTTTCTAGACCTACTGGTTTTTAAAATAAATTGTTTACAAGGTAATCTGTTTTTGCACACCCATCAATTACTGTTTATTCAAAATCTGTAATTTTGTGTTGGGGACAAATATTATATTTCCATGTTCAACTGTTCGATGAATTGGTCATTCTTTAAAGGCTCAGCTCACATCAAATGTTTCTCCATGTTCAATATGCATTACCAAAGGCTTGGCATGTAGATAGAGTTGCTATATCTGATAATGAGAAAATAAAAGAGTTATAGAATCAAGAAAATATAGTAGTTCCAGGTTGGAGGCCAAGTCCTGTTTACATCAGCACAAATAATACAAGTCAAATAATTCAGCCAAATGACAGAGCATAAGTCACATTACTGCAGACAAACCATGGATTTATTTTCAAAAACATTCAAATGAGATTAAATGATTTATGACTACACATGAACAGATTTGAGTGAGGAACTTTGTCCGAATGCTTCTTCTTCCTCGCGCGCTGTCCAAGGAGCTGAAAATGACTGCCACCCTCATTTTCCACGTGCTCAATGAATTCATGCACGCTATTCAAACGTTTTCATCTATCTTAAATGATTGAATTAAGAATAGTTGCTTATTTACATAAATATCAATAACGACACATTACGTGAATTACCCCCCCTATTGGCCACAAACTTTGTACGCCTGAAAATATACTTTATTTTCATTAGGAAGCATGAAATGCGATCATTATTGCATTCATTAAGGCCACTATAAACAATTACCCAGGTTCGCCTTTCCTTATCATGTAATGGGTCATTGTGGTAATGGAAGAAACTTCACAGTATCATTTTTACACATGTCCACTAATACAGAGGCCATTTTAGCGGAGTTAGGTTAGGCAGAGATGCAACAAATAGAATAACATTCTGCCTTTTGGTGGGGCCTGTATCATTTATGTATAGCCAGGCCTATGGTGTATTTCTCTGGTATTTTCCTCACGCCAGCCGGGTCGGGTAGATCCATTACCTGGGTAGAGAAGCGACAAACGCCAGTTGTCCGGATAGTTCATAGCGCGGTAATACAGAGACAGGAATGGGCAGCAGATTCGGGGAAGCAGCGGAATTGAGGAGTCACATACAATGAGCGTCACACGGCAAGGGGACAGTGGCCGAGGGGAAGAGTGGCCCCCGCCACGTGCTCTTTGGTGACTGTCATCACGGTAACAACATTCTGAGGTGAGGGGACAGAGGTGGAGAGAGAGAGGAGAGAAAGTGTAGGCCAGGGGATCTATCTTAACATCAATGACAAATCTGTAGTAGAGGTTTAGGAGTGTGTTTGTGCTGAGTGTGTTATATTACACCGAAGGAAACTGCACTTCTCTGCGGATTGCACAGTTTCACTGAAAAAGCGGGAAAAGCGGTGTGCATTAGTGCTGACCCATGATATTGGACTAACAGTATTTTGTTTGTAGGTATAGGCCTAAATATGCATTATTTCAGGGCTCTATAGCCATTCCCCAATGATAACGTTTTATACCATTTGACTTTCCCATTCATACCACTGGCCTGTGTGTGTTTGGGACTGATCTCACAAGATTGAAATTATGCAAACACTTCTTAGAAATAAATGTTAGTATGAATTAATAAATTACGTTAATAAATTACAATCTAAATTAATGAATTAATAAATAAACATCGAGATGAATAGCCTTATTCTGAGAAATATGGCGGCACAGAAGAGTGTGGAGGTAATTCAAAGCATCTGAACCTAATGCAGTATTCTGCCTTCTGTGGTGTTTTTCTAAAAACTGAACGCTGCTGGCCATTTGAAAGTTCAGTAAACCTAAAGTCAATATGACATTAACCTTCAACACGTATTGTCAGTTTCTTACAAATGTAAGTATGATTAGTACTGCATTTTAAGTTTCAAGACAAGCCATCTGCTCCAAGGTAACAGTATAAAGAGTAGGCCCAGGCATAAAAGTGCATACACAACAGAACAGTTCGGCTCAGCTCACACACAGCTTGCTTCAACAGAACAGAGCATATGTCCCCGCAGTCGACGGTTACGTTGCCTATGAGCCTGCTTCAGCGTCAGTTTTCACTGATGTATATTTCGTTGTCCACGAGCTTAATTTTGATTTATCGTCCGTCCATAAATTAGAAAATATGTTTTAGAATTCCATCCTGCGGAAAAGCGGCGCGTGATGTCAGGGGATTGGGTGATATTTAAGATGTCAGAAAAACGTATTGGATTAGCGCGCTTTGTTCCCTCGCAACAGCAGGTGTTTAATCACGGTTGATGGCTGAGGCTAAATGCGTTAGGACAGCACAGGCCCAAAACTGGAGATGCGTTCCACGGATCGCGATAAATCATATGGCCGAATGTTGCTGCTTACCTCGCCACCCCCCATCAACACCCCCATGCCTCCCTTCCCATCACACACACCGTGCATGGCAAGCGTCTTGGAACAACAGTAACCTATTTCAGCGCGTTTATGATGTGATGTCGATGTGAAAATACCAATCCACTGAGAACCGCGCACAGCCAAAAAGTCTATCCTATAATTCACACGGTGTTGCTTGCATTCACTAACCTTTTGTCCGCTCTGGTTAAATACATTGATACCAACAGTGTACTATTAACATTGCAACCATTATCGTGGCCTGGGGTGATAACAATGGTGGAACAATTGTGGTGAATATAAGGCCTTATCTATTTTTTCGGGTAATCATGATTTATGTAACATAAATACATCTGGATAACTCGATTCAACTCGTGAAATGTGGACTGAGGGACTCAAGCTCATTGTGTGAATGGACTAGTTTAGATTTGACACTTTAGCTCGGGCAGGATGGAGTCTCAGCCTGCTCTGCTCCATCAGCGTGCTAGAAGTTTCTCATATATAGCCAGGCTCTCTCCCCATACACCATCATCGTTATCATTATCACCTTCTAAAAAGTGATTACTTTGCCAATACACGCTTTCCCGTTTCACACTGATGTGTATTTACCCGGGTAGGCAGAAATGGCTGAGACTTGGAGAGCTAGGCTGAGGGAGAGAAAGGAGAAAAGTGAGGGGAGGGGGGGGGGGGGGCGTTTAGGAGAGCAAACATTTTCAAGGTCACCCGGTGAACTAGAACGAGCGTGAGGAGATGCATGGCGAAAATAGCGCGTTTTGACACGAGCGCGCGGTTTGATTAAAAGGCAAAGTAATGAGTTTAAACACACGCCACGAGCATGCCGCCGGAGTCCGTCGGATTTTTTCGCAAATAACTTAACGGTGCAGTGATGGAAATAAGATTGTACTGTTTGGTAATGGAAAAGAAAGCCCGTATTCTTTTTCTGATATACACAAAATAAATTACACAAGCTAATAGTCATGGCGTACGTTTCCCCCCCCTCATCTCCCTGAATCATTCTGGGGAATTCGATCGCACTTTGCGGTTTCATTTTACATTGTTATCTCGGAACAATATTGGCTAAAATGAGGAAAACATCAAACACCTAATGTAACATTAACTGTTGTGACTGCTGAGAAAAATAGCTGGTGTGGGTTTGCACAAAAAACAAGTCAACCGTGGAAATAGGAGACAGGAGCCTCGTTACAGAGCGCCTTTAAATATGCCTAATAGTGGAACCAGAACGCTGGGAACCTTCGTGAGTAGAACCCTCCGAGCAGAACAAAGGGGATTGCAAAACAAACTGCAGGATGATTTAATGCTGTGTGCGTGGGGAAAAAAATCCGGACCACATTAGCCAGCAGAGAAACGTGCTAATCATGCATACCTGCAAGTGGGAACTCTGCCAAGCACGACCAAGCAAGAGCTCAAGTCCATATAGCTTGCAAAATACACTATGGAAATGTATCCAGGTTTCTGATGTATAGGCTATGAAAAATAGGCTACCTGATAGACCGAAAGTCACTGAATAAGGCATCCAGGTTTACAAGCTGCAGAAGACAGACCAATGTCACTGAATATAAGCAGGTTTCCAATGATATGCCTATGCATATGAATATATACTGAACAAAAATATAAACCCAACATCCAACAATTTCAACGATTTTACTGAGTTACAGTTCATATAAGGAAATCAGTCAATTGAAATAAATGTAACATGACTGGGCAGGGAGGCAGCCATGGATGGACCTGGGAGGGCATAGGCCCACCCATTTGGGAGCCAGGCACACATACAGGGGAGCCTGGCCCAGCCAATCAACATTTTATTTTAGCTAGAAAAAGTATTTATTACAGATAGAAATACTCCTCAGTTTCATCAGCTGTCCGTGTGGCTGGTCTCAGACGATCCCGCAGGTGAAGAAGCCGGATGTGGAGGTCCTGGGCTGGTGTGGTTGCACCAACCAGCCTGCTGTTGTGAGGCCGGTTGGACTTATTGCAAAATGATCTAAAATGACATTGGAGGCGGCTTATGTTAGAGAAATTAACATTCAATTCTCTAGCAACAGCTCTGGTGGACATTCCTGCAGTCAGCATGACAATTGCACATGCCCTCAAAACTTGAGGCATCTGTGACAGTGTGTTGTGTGAGAAAACTGCACATTTTAGCGTGGCCTTTTATTGTCTCCAGTACAAGGTGCACCTGTATAATGATCATGCTGTTTAATCAGCTTCTTGATATGACTGTCAGGTGGATGGATTAACTTGGCAAAGGAGAAATGTTTACTGACAGAGATGTAAACAAATTTGTGCACAAAAGTTGAGAGAAATAAGCTTTTGTGCATATTGAACATTTCTGGGATGTTTTATTTCAGCTCATGAAATATTGGACCAACACTTTACATGTTGCGTTTATATTTTTGTTTAGTGTAATATTACAGGTGGCGGCTATTCTTTGTTTGACACCCGACCTCAAGTAAAACATGAACAACCATTCAGTCCCCTCCTATCTATCGTATCTATCGTTTCTTATACTCCTCTCTTTTCTGTCTATCCTGGAACTTCCTCTTCATTGAGGATCTTAATTCGCCTCTAATTCTGTGTGTCAGAACCGTGTTCCCCCCGCTGTCCCGCCAGCAGCCCCTTGTCTCCCCGTTTTCAACCCTCTCTCTCTCCCGAGCTACTCAGCCCAATGACACAAGGCAAATTGCGTTTAATAAATTAGCTTAATGGATCCGGCGATCGGTTAGCGGCAGCGATGTTTCCTCTGGTTAAGCAAAACATTTATATCCTCCACATTCCCCCTTCTCTCTCTGTGAGAAGTGGAAACCGTGGAACAGGGCTTCCGGAGATGCACGTGCGCGCAATGAGGCCCAAAATAAAACCCTTCTTTGGGTGGTGCACGCTTTCACTTCACTGTTGGTTTGCATTACAGGGATAGGCTATTTAGCTTGCCCTTGTTCGACGCGTAACTGGCCGTCCATGGCAGTTACAGCATGATGATGGTAATCAGGCCTATAACGCTTCATTGATTAAAGTTGGTTTGGATAAATGTTTTAACGCTGCTGTGCCAAAATAGTTCAGATTCATGCGTAATGGGGGCACAATTATTTTCTTGGCGTGTGCCATTAGACTACATCGTCATCATCATCTGAGGAAGTTACCTTTAAAAATCACACTCTCTTCAGCGAGATCATCCAACCCAGTTTTAATAGCGTGGTGCGCCTATGCTGTGGGTTAAATGTCAATGACGATATGACCCCCTCCTTTACGGCCTCTGCATGTTTGGTTGCGCAAAACAATCTCATCGGACATTATTGATGTTACAGATGTTATAGTAATCAAATTATCGGCGTGTGAAGGGCCTCCCCGTCACTGTGGCGCCTGATGAATTACAGTAAAGGTCACAGACTGCTGCGACTTTATAGGAGCGATCTCCGGTTCACACAGCAACGCTCAGGTGAGCTACTCCAGGGCCTCGCGCCGCTGACACATTTCCGTTCAGGTTAACGGCTTTCTCACCCGAGGGGCAGAGGCAGGCAGGGTGCCCTAAATGGCTGTTGTATGGTCTGAACTTCAGATATTTTCAACGTCAACTTTAATAAAGTTACACTGGATAACTCTGTTTCAATTATTCGCAGATGTAGCCTCCCTTTTTACAATTCTAAAGGTTTTAACTAGTATGGCTGAATGGAGTACCATGGGGAGCCAACTACTTGTAGCGGTGTAGGCCTCTACATGGGCTTATCCCAGAGGTCAGTAATGTGCAGCGTCACATAAAACAGTCGCTATCCACTGACTTGTGGTGCTGAACATCATACAAGAGCCCCGATTTTGTCGCTGCCAGTGGTTCTGAAATGGTACCGAAAAGTTTTAAAGGAAAACAACGCATTGCCTTTATTGATGATTCAATACACACAAATCGATGGAGTCGTTTCGGTTGGTTCGAGCTCTGAAGCGAACAATATTCTGAGTTGATTATCCAATTACGCTACTTTTAATAATTTGTTTAGATTGCTGAATTAATTAAAGAACATGTCATAACAGTGGCGGATCAGAGTTTGATCTGAAAGGACTTTTCCACATTAAGTGCTGTTTTTATCACCGTCTTTGAAAATAAACGTTTATGGAAAAAAGTCACTCTAACCATCTGAGCATCCAACTGCTTTTGATAGTCTCCTGACACTACACCTGACATAGCCTCTTGGGAGGGATGTGTGTGACTTTTCGTAGAAGGCAGCCATTCATAGAATAGGCAACACATGGGTCTGTCTGTCTGTATATATAAAAATATATTTCTCAAAATCTAATGTGGCGTCATCAAAGAAATGACCATTCAGATATGAATTAATCGTTTTATCAAAAAGGCTAAATTTGGTAGAATATCAGTTGAGGTGCACCAGTCCTCGAGTTATGGCACTGCTGTGGTTATTGTGTCGGGGGGAGGGAGGAGAGATGCAGGGAGGGAGGAGAGAAGCAGGGAGGGACGGAGACTGAGGCTTTGCCGCTGTCACTCTCGGCCACATTAATTCACACGCAATTAGATGTCAGAACGCGCAGGGCTTCTCTGTTTGATGATAGCCTTGGGCTGCGCGAGCCACTAATCAGGAGAGTAAACTCCGCTATATTTCAATTTGGGAGAGCGCTCTTCCGCTAAGGGGGGCCCTGGCACTGCGATAAATAAAACGCCCATTTACTCCACCGCCTCGTGGAGTCATCCAAACTGCACGCAGCGCCTCGCCATCACCAAGCCCCCTAATCATAGCCTACATTTAGGGAACCCACATAAATCACACAATTGGAAACGACATGATTAGGGATGCCGTATAACTACAGCCGATACACTGCCTGGCTGTTTCCGCTTTTCCTAGTCGTCGATTGAAAATTATTTCATATTACTTCCAATCAAAAACTAGATGACATTGACGATTAGTAACACATTTTCAAATAGAAGGCTAAAGCCTACTGTTTATGTTATAGTCGTCCATTTAGGCCTTGGAGTGATTTGGTCACAGGTCTAGTCTAGAATAGGAGAGCGTGAAGAGTGACAAGTTCACAACTATTAGGCGAGTAATCCCCGGTATTTAGACACATCTGTCTTTCACCACACGACACTGTCTCTACCGAAGTGCCCCGAACTCCTTTCAAATGTTAACCAGCCTGTTCCTGATCTCGTTGAAGTATTAATTGTCTGAATATAGTCCATTTATATAATCCCCATGGCTTCGCTGCTGCCTTTCCAATAGGTTACTTCTAATTCTCTAAACGGAGTGGATTTGAGTGAAGTACAGCACATAATCTCTATTCAAATATTTCCATATGACAACTGCTTACCGACCACTCCAATTAAAGGCCAGTCACTTTCTATTTGAGACGTTCCATGGAGAGCCAGGCGGGTACGTGGAGAGAACAATAAAACCCTTTAAAAGCGTTTTATTTCCCAAAACTGCAGATCGAACTGGACTGGCCCAAGAGCCGCCTCGGAGAACCTCTAAACCGCAGGCCAGGGACCTCAAGGGGATTAAGGGGTGGACATGGAGGTTTGGAGAGGTATCAAAACTGTCATTTTTTTTCTCTCTCTCCAAACAAAGTGGCAGTCTGTGCGGTGCTTGCATGCTCATCATCATGAAAATGAGATGCGCATTTAAATCTGAGAGCGCGAGCGAGTCCACCGCCTGTGGTCACTGCAGGAGTATACCTGCCCGCCCCACAAGGTCCGTGGGTTAATTAATTGGGCCTGAATGCGAACAAGCGCGAGGAGAAGCAGCCAGCAGCAGCAAGGGTTTGATACCCTACATCTGGGTTTTTTAGAAGAAACATTCAGTCCCCCTCCACACACCCCATCTACGCGCGTGAGGGAGGATTTTAAATAGGAAATTAGCATTCAGATGAGAGCGCATGCATGGAGCGAGGCACTCGGACGGGGAGGCCTCTGAAAAGAGAGGGAGCAGGTTTGAGGTATATTAATGACTCCACGCGCACTCCCGTGACATAATCTCCAAACGCCGTGCTAAAATGGGAGTTCTCTATCGACACGCTATAGGCATAGTCCCCCGCTGGATCGGTTCTAAATTCACACACAAATAGGCAATTTGTCAAACATTCTGATCTAGCGAGGTTGGTGTGTGGTTGTGCCTGGAATGGGATTTACACGGTTTGAGCTGGTTGTTCCCAATAAAAATTACAGCTGGCTAATTGTTTGTTCTCAATACAAATTATATTAATCTCCTCACCATTCATAGAGTCACTGACTCCAAATGTCAAATGCTCTGTCATATTGACCAACATTTATCATCTTTACACAATTAATATTGAATGGAAAAAATATGTATCCCTCATTTCTTGTCTTGTTGGACTTGGGCCTGTATAATGATACAGTCAATCTATAAAACAACCAAAATTTGGTGAAGAAACATGTTAAAAGATTTAATGCAAACATGTGAAGGGTCCATGGATTGAGGAGACCTCACTGCTTTGCTGCTGCCAACCATGTTATGTACAGTCTTCTCAGTTCACAAAAATAAAATACACTGAATTAACATGGGCCCTAAAATAACACATTTCATTTGAGGAAACGTTTTTAATTAAAAAACAGACCATTTCCTTTTTCATTTGGTGCAAATGAGAAAGTATTATTTACCTTTTGTACCCACTTTGCATCTTTTCATGCTTTTGGACAAACACATGTATCTCAGCTCAGAACCTTTTCAACCCTAATGGTCTGTCAATGAGACCCCTAATTTAAAAAGCTACATGGCGGATCAACCCAAATAGATATTGCCTGGCTGTGTGTTCTCCTTTTCTCCGCTATGACTTTTACAGTCGAGGCTAGAGAGGGAGGAAGAGGTAAATGCAAAGTGCTTGTATAGGCCAGGAAGGGTACCAGCCCTGAGCACTCCACTCCGCTATGCTTTATTGTGTAGGCCCTGTGAAATACAGGTCTTCATTAGGGGCCTGCCTGGAGAGGAGTGCCGCCAGGGGCTTTGTGAGTGTGAATCACAGAGGTTTATGCGTCTTTTGTGTGGCTAATAATCCAATATTTCAGACTGAGTCTGTTTTAGTGCAAGCATTTATAGGCCCAAATTGCTACTGAATAGGACAGTCAAGCACTTTAACGCCACTCACCTTCCTCTCACCCCTTTTAACTTATTACCTTACATTAACACATTTTAACCTGTCAGGGGCCTCATGCCTAGCTCCTCACTGCTTTCAAATAAATTATTATCACGGTAAATAAAGTGCTTGTGTAGGTGGGGCGCAAAATGTGTTTACCTCGGCTTGAATCAACACACTAAATCTTTTTATCCCCTCATCCTCGTTAATGAAGCCAATCTCCGTTTGGACTGCGTTGATCACTCTTTAATGCACTCCGCTGGTTTTTACAGCGCAATCAAACGCTAATTAAGAACTGGGGAGGGTGGAGGGGGTGGCTTCTTACAGAGAGCCATCATAAAGGCATTCTATGTTTCCATTGTGCGTTCACTTAGAGAGCACAGAGAAGAGACAGAATGCACCTGGCTGCATGCCGCTCCTCAAATTACTTGGTTTGCTAACACTTTACATTAAAGTATACTTTATAAAGGGTTTATAAATCGATTATAAAATATATAAAAAAGGTTGATATGTTACATTTCGAAAACGTTGTAGTGGAACGTTTTACTGCAAAAAAGTTCAAATGCAAGTACTTGGCAAATACATTTAAAGTAAATGTATATCTCATGAGACTGGGTTGCTCTATCACCATGGACATTTCTATTAGTGTATGTGCTCACAGGTACAAATGCACGCATTCCACCCCCCCCATCTCAACAGAACATTTTCTTCCCCTACTCCAGTCTGCACACAGCAGATAGATACACATGTGAAGTCAGAAAAAAGTAAAGTGAAAAATCTAATGTACTGAAAGCCTGAATGTGTGTGTCGTCCTAACGAAGACCTGATTGAACATTTCTGAGTGGGAAGATGTAGTTCATTAGTCTCCACGCTTCAGAGCAGCATTTAAAAGAAACTTCAGCGCAGAAAAAAATCTAATTACAATAAAGGAGAGTCACACAATAGCTGTGAAGCATCAATTTAAGCCTAATCACCACAATCACCATCCCCAGGGGTCCCCTGGTGACAGACAGAGATGGGTTTGGGGGAGAAGATTGTATTTGGGGTGGATATGACACTTTCCACTTCCCTCCAAAATATAGTATTCATCAAACCCTATTCTGTTCCACTTTATCTCACAAATGAATAAAATCAACGTTTAAGTATTATGGTTTGTAAATTGTCTCTGCATTGACTGAACATGTGAGTTTTTGTTTGCAAGTATTTATTTTGATTTGTTATCATATTGGAGGGTAATCAATGTGGAGAGACAATGTACAGCTTCAAATACATCTGCTGTAATAAATGTTCGGATGTACAGGTAAAATAAGTGGTGGGAGAGATAAGGAAAAACCTTGAAGTTGCTGAGGAATTAAGAGCAGGAGGTCTGACTGTGGAAGGAGTCTGGAATAGAGGCCTTGACTGAGGAAGGAGTCTGGAATAGAGGCCCTGACTGAGGAAGGAGTCTGGAATAGAGGCCCTGACTGTGGAAGGAGTCTGGAATAGAGGCCCTGACTGAGGAAGGAGTCTGGAATAGAGGCCCTGACTGTGAGGAAGGAGTCTGGAATAGAGGCCCTGACTGTGAGGAAGGAGTCTGGAATAGAGGCCCTGACTGTGAGGAAGGAGTCTGGAATAGAGGCCCTGACTGTGAGGAAGGAGTCTGAAATAGAAGCCCTGATTGTGAGGAAGGAGTCTGGAATAGAGGTCCTGACTGTGAGGAAGGAGTCTGGAATAGAGGTCCTGACTGTGAGGAAGGAGTCTGGAATAGAGGTCCTGACTGTGAGAAAGGAGTCTGAAATAAAGGCCCTGACTGTGAGGAAGGAGTCTGAAATAGAGGCCCTGACTGTGAGGAAGGAGTCTGGATTAAAGGCCATGACTATCTACAGTTCCTGTTAGTGTACGGATGAAGACCTAAAAGGTCAAAACGTCACCTTTCAGTTCAGGTATAGGCTTCATCTTTTTTTCTGGTAATATGGCCCTATATTATACCGTATATTACTGATATTCAAAGGTGTGTTAGAGAGTGCAAGCTCGCTAGGGAAGGTTTGAATTTGAATTGTAATGTGTGTGTCTGCACATCTGTGCACAGGGAGACACTGTGGTTAATGAAAAGTGCCTTATCTGCTCAGGTCAGACAGCAGTTTCCTTTAGTGTCTGTCTGGGACCCTCTCTATCCCTCCTTCTATCCCCCTTTCTACCCCATCCCTCCCTTTGGCAATAAGACAGGCGTGTCCTTAACTGGGACCTTCTTTTTCCCTCCCTCTCTCCTATTCTCAGACAGACACCATGAAAAGTCCATATTAACAGGCCCATCATGTCGCCCTGAGAGAGCGAGCACGAAATCAAGCTGTCACCACAGAGGGGAGAGGGAGAGAAGGGGAGGAGGGAGAGAGGCAGGCCCCTCACCCCCCTCACCCCCAGCCCATTATAGTAGGTGCCAACCTGGGAGATGGATCACACATGCAGGGAGAGTAGACTAGTGGGTGTGTGTGTGTGTGTGTGTGTGCTTCTTAGTTTGTCTACATCAGCCTTTCTACAGTTTCTTATCCAGTCTAACATTCAGTCAAAGACATTGAATACAAGACCAAGAAGGCCCAGTTCAGTTGTTCTTCGTATTGTTTCCATTCACACAACTTAGCCGCTGCCTACATCAAATTAGGAAGATGACTGAACTTTGAGATAGATGTGGAGCTGTTGCCGTGGTGATGATCACATCAAGGAGGAGCAAAACCACCACCAACGTCTGGTATAATAGGCACTGTAATGTTTCCGTTCCTTTAATCAGTCAGATCAGGTAGCTAGTCAGATGAAAACATTATCAACATAACTATCTCAGATATGTCTGCTATCATGCTTCAATTTTGCCAATCACCAAAAATAAACTTTTGTTTTATTGAGCGGAAAATAAATCAAATGAATATGAAATAATTAAGAGCATTAAATTGCTACTTAGACTGCCTGTCTGTGTCCTGCTTGTATTCAGTTTACAATTGGCTCATTCATCCCCCTCTCCCCTGTAACTATTCCCCAGGTCGTTGCTGCAAATGAGAACGTGTTCTCAGTCAACTTACCTGGTAAAATAACGGAAAAATAAAATAAAAATTCTGTATTACAACGTCATTATAGTTACAACAGACAAAGACGTTTGTCCAACATGTTGATGATGTCGTTTATAGTAATAGACAAAAGAAAGTTCGTACAATAGGGGATCCCAAACTTTTTTGGTGTGCGACCCCATTTTGCAAAAAAAATAAAAATAAAATCACAACCCCACCATGTAACAAAACATTATGTAATCAACGGCCAATGTTTACTTCTTTAATTGGAGCTATTACAAATCAGCCCGACAGTACTTTTGACAGTATTCAATCTCAAAATCAAATCAAATTTTATTTCACATACACATGGTTAGCAGATATTAATGCGAGTGTAGCGAAATGCTTGTGCTTCTAGTTCCGACAATGCAGTAATAACCAACGAGTAATCTAACCTAACAATTTCACAACAGCTACCTTATACACACAATAGTAAAGGGATAAAGAATATGTACATAAAGATATACGAATGAGTGATGGTACAGAACGGCATAGGCAAGATGCAGTAGATGGTATCGAGTACAGTATATACATATGAGATGCGTAATGTAGGGTATGTAAACAATATATTAAGTGGCATTGTTTAAAGTGGCTAGTGATACATGTATTACATAAAGATGGCAAGATGCAGTAGATGGTATAGAGTACAGTATATACATATGAGATGCGTAATGTAGGGTATGTAAACATTATATTAAGTGGCATTGTTTAAAGTGGCTAGTGATACATTTTTTACGTGTATGGCAGCAGCCACTCAATGTTAGTGGTGGCTGTTTAACAGTCTGATGGCCTTGAGATAGAAGCTGTTTTTCAGTCTCTCGGTCCCTGCTTTGATGCACCTGTACTGACCTCGCCTTCTGGATGATAGCGGGGTGAACAGGCAGTGGCTCGGGTGGTTCTTGTCCTTGATGATCTTTATGGCCTTCCTGTGACATCGGGTGGTGTAGGTGTCATGGAGGGCAGGTAGTTTGCCCCCGGTGATGTGTTGTGCAGATCTCACTACCCTCTGGAGAGCCTTACGGTTGTGGGCGGAGCAGTTGCCGTACCAGGCGGTGATACAGCCCGTCAGGATGCTCTCGATTGTGCATCTGTAAAAGTTTGTGTGTGCTTTTGGTGACTAGCCGAATTTCTTCAGCCTCCTGAGGTTGAAGAGGCGCAGCTGCGCCTTCTTCACCACGCTGTCTGTGTGGGTGGACCAATTCAGTTTGTCCGTGATGTGTAACTTTAAACTTTCTACCTTCTCCACTACTGTCCTGTCAATGTGGATAGGGGGGTGCTCCCTCTGCTGTTTCCTGAAGTCCACGATCATCTCCTTTGTTTTGTTGACGTTGAGTGTGAGGTTATTTTCCTGACACCACACTCCGAGGGCCCTCACCTCCTCCCTGTAGGCCGTCTCGTCGTTGTTGGTAATCAAGCCTACCACTGTAGTGTCATCTGCAAACTTGATGATTGAGTTGGAGGCGTGCATGGCCACGCAGTCGTGGGTGAACAGGGAGTACAGGAGAGGGCTTAGAATGCACCCTTGTGGGGCCCCAGTGTTGAGGATCAGCGGGGTGGAGATGTTGTTACCTACCCTCACCACCTGGGGGCAGCACGTCAGGAAGTCCAGTACCCAGTTGCACAGGGCGGGGTCGAGACCCAGGGTCTCGAGCTTGATGACGAGTTTGGAGGGTACTATGGTGTTAAATGCTAAGCTGTAGTCAATGAACAGCATTCTCACATAGGTATTCCTCTTGTCCAGATGGGTTAGGGCAGTGTGGTTACGATTGCGTCGTCTGTGGACCTATTGGGGCGGTAAGCAAATTGGAGTGGGTCTAGGGTGTCAGGTTGGGTGGAGGTGATATGGTCCTTGACTAGTCTCTCAAAGCACTTCATGGTGATGGAAGTGAGTGCTACGGGGCGGTAGTCGTTTAGCTCAGTTACCTTAGCTTTCTTGGGAACAGGAACAATGGTGGCCCTCTTGAAGCATGTGGGAACAGCAGACTGGGATAAGGATTGATTGAATATGTCCGTAAACACACCAGCCAGCTGGTCTGCGCATGCCCTGAGGACGCGGCTGGGGATGCCGTCTGGGCCTGCAGCCTTGCGAGGGTTAACACGTTTAAATGTTTTACTCACGTCGGCTGCAGTGAAGGAGAGTCCGCAGGTTTTGGTAGCGGGCCGTGTCAGTGGCACTGTATTGTCCTCAAAGCGAGCAAAAAAGTTATTTCGTCTGTCTGGGAGCAAGACATCCTGGTCCGCGACGGGGCTGGTTTCCTTTTGTAGTCCGTGATTGACTGTAGACCCTGCCACATACCTCTCGTGTCTGAGCCGTTGAATTGCGACTCTACTTTGTCTCTATACTGACGCTTAGCTTGTTGATTGCCTTGCGGAGGGAATAGCTACACTGTTTGTATTCGGTCATGTTTTTGGTCACCTTGCCCTGGTTAAAAGCAGTGGTTCGCGCTTTCAGTTTCACGCGAATGCTGCCATCAATCCACGGTTTCTGGTTGGGGAATGTTTTAATAGTTGCTGTGGGTACGACATCGCCAATGCACTTGCTAATGAAGTTGTTCACCGAATCAGCGTATTCGTCAATGTTGTTGTTTGACGCAATGCGGAACATATCCCAATCCACGTGATCGAAGCAATCTTGAAGCGTGGAATCAGATTGGTCGGACCAGCGTTGAACAGACCTGAGCGCGGGAGCTTCCTGTTTTAGTTTCTGTCTATAGGCTGGAAGCAACAAAATGGAGTCGTGGTCAGCTTTTCCGAAAGGAGGGCGGGGGAGGGCCTTATATGCGTCGCGGAAGTTAGAATAACAATGATCCAGGGTTTTACCAGCCCTGGTAGCACAATCGATATGCTGATAGAATTTAGGGAGTCTTGTTTTCAGATTAGCCTTGTTAAAATCTCCAGCTACAATGAATGCAGCCTCAAGATATGTGGTTTCCAGTTTACATAGAGTCAAATAAGGTTCGTTCAGGGCCATCGATGTGTCTGCTTGGGGGGGAATATATGTGGCTGTGATTATAAACGAAGAGAATTCTCTTGGTAGATAATGCGGTCGACATTTGATTATGAGGAATTCTAAGTCAGGTGAACAGAAGGACTTGAGTTCCTGTATGTTGTTCTGATCACACCACGTCTCGTTAATCATAAGGCACACGCCCCTCTTCTTACCAGAAAGATGTTTGTTTCTGTCGGAGCGATGCGTGAAGAAACCAGCTGGCTGTACCGACTCCAATAGCGTGTCTCGATTGAGCCATGTTTCCGTGAAGCAAAGAACGTCACAGTCTCTGATGTCTCTCTGGAATGCTACCCTTGCTCGGATTTCATCAACCTTGTTGTCAAGAGACTGGACATTGGCGAGTAGTATGCTCGGGAGTGGTGCGCGATGTGCCCGTCTCCGGAGCCTGACCAGAAGACCGCTTCGTCTGCCCCTTTTACGGCGTCGTTGTATTGGTTCGCCGGCTGGGATCTGATCCATTGTCCCGGGTGGTGGGCAAAACACAGGATCCGCTTCGGGAAAGTCGTATTCCTGGTCGTAATGATGGTGAGTTGATGTTGCTCTTATATCCAGTAGTTCCTCCCGACTGTATGTAATAAAACCTAAGATTACCTGGGGTACCAATGTAATAAATAACACGTAAAAAAACAAAATACTGCATAGTTTCCTAGGAACGCGAAGCGAGGCGGCCATCTCTGTCGGTGCCGGAAGTAACAGCTTCCGGCTAGTAATCTGAAGTAAGTATGGGTTGAAGTAACTGAAATGCATCAGAAAGGTATTGGGAAGTTCAGAAGATCATCAGGCAATCATTTTGTATGATCTTCAGTGTCATCATTGATGATTTTCTTTTCCCCCTCTGATTTAGTGGCTGATCCTGTCCACTCTGTTCTAATGAGTCTTGAACAGCTTGTGGTCATTGTAGAGGGAAACAGAAGAGACACGTGTTCCTGAGAGTCTTATCTTTTCAGTGATGGGGTCATAATATGTTGTAGCTTAATAAACCATTCAAGAGCCACATTTGTAGGAAGAAAAACAGACACCACTCTGTTTATTATAACTGCCTCTAGTGGCTACTATGAAATAAGTGTTCATTTCAGAGTTTCTCTCGCGGACCGTTGTACGACATGTTGATCATCATGTCGTTTATAGTAACAGCAGACTAAGAGGTTTGTACAACATACCTTTCACAATAAAGTAGCACATGCACAGAAGGTATGGTTGTTTAGCTATTGGGGAGAGGTGTCCAGAGAATCAGGTCACTCAGCCACTCAGAATAATTAAATGAACATGCTGGTGGTACCACCTTTGTTTGTTGTTATCAACTGATAAATAATTGTCCGCTCTCACGTATTTCCTGATTTGTGTTTTAATGGAAAATGCCAATCTAGTAAAATGTACAGTCTGTTGGATGTTGACTTAGTGTTGCCAAAACAGACGTAAGGCCCCCTGAAGGGAAATTGCATTCACAGTACTTAAGCTTCCGTTTAGCGGGCTTACACAGTCTTGTGACCTGCGGTCAATCCCAGCTCAAACCCAGTCTCTCACACAAATTCCTATAAATATGCCTGATAATGGTAGTCTAGTGGTTAGCGCGTTGGGCCAGTAACCGAAAGGTTGCTGGATCGAATCCCTGAGCAGACAAGGTAGATATCTGTCGTTCTGCCCGAGCAAGGCAGTTAACCCACTGTTCCCCGGGCACCGAAGACGTGGATGTCGATTAAGGCATCCCCCCGCACCTCTATGATTTAGAGGGGTTGGGTTAAATGCGGAAGACACATTTCAGTTGAAGGCATTCAGTTGTACAACTGACTAGGTATCCCCCTTTCCCTAATGTTAACTGGAACATGAAAGAAAGCATCTAAGATACCGTACATATTCATTACAACAACACAGAACCAATCTCCATAGTGGGAACATTTACATTTACATTTAAGTCATTTAGCAGACGCTCTTATCCAGAGCGACTTACAAATTGGTGCATTCACCTTATGATATCCAGTGGAACAACCACTTTACAATAGTGCATCTAAATCTTTTAAGGGGGGGGGGGGGGGGTAGAAGGATTACTTTATCCTATCCTAGGTATTCCTTAAAGAGGTGGGGTTTCAGGTGTCTCCGGAAGGTGGTGATTGACTCCGCTGACCTGGCGTCGTGAGGGAGTTTGTTCCACCATTGGGGTGCCAGAGCAGCGAACAGTTTTGACTGGGCTGAGCGGGAACTGTACTTCCTCAGAGGTAGGGAGGCGAGCAGGCCAGAGGTGGATGAACGCAGTGCCCTTGTTTGGGTGTAGGGCCTGATCAGAGCCTGAAGGTACGGAGGTGCCGTTCCCCTCACAGCTCCGTAGGCAAGCACCATGGTCTTGTAGCGGAACAATATTTAAAGCAAACATACATAACTTCAGTTCAGCCCAGTAAGCTACAAGTATGAAGCAGCAGTCCGTCTGTGTTGAGTAGTCTGATTTAGCATCAGACCATTCCCTCTCTAAATGTGACATAAAAATGTCAAGCCGGGAGTGTAAAAGCTCCAGATTTGTGTGTGTGTGGGTCAGACGGAGCTGTAAGTTACAGCTGCAGTAGGCCTTAACGGCTTGTGTCATAATGGCAGATAAAGCCGTTTCTATACACTGCCAGTTACAGCAGCTCTCGCTGTGTGTGTCAGAGGGGAAAATGGCAGAAGAAGTGGGTGTGAAAAAATATTTTGCGGACTGTTGTAGTGTTTGTCTATGGCCTGTGTGTGTGTGTGTGTGTGTGTGTGATGAACAGCTGGCAGGGGGAATAAGTGCGTAGGGAGAGGTGATGGATGATCTAACAGGTGTTCTCTACAGCCCTCAGAGACACCTCGCTTATGAGCTGGAAAACACAGCCAGACACAAACCACAACACACACACCGCACCCAAACTCAACACAACACACACACTGCACCCAACACACAAACGCACTATACTCTAACCCAAAACACAGCCAGACACAAATCACACGGCACCCTAACCCAACACAACGCATCCTAACCCAACCCAACATTGCATCCTAACCCAATACACACATAGCCAACGCACCGAAACCCAAGACCCAGTCAGTCACACTGCACCACAACCCAACACACACTATGAAGTAACCCTACCCACAAACACACTGGAAAACAACCCGACACACTAACTGAACACACAACGCACCACAATCAAGAGAGACTCATTCAAAACAACCGTCAACAACCATAGTTCACGTTACAGTTTTAATATATTCAGTTCTTTTCACCAAAAGTGATACAGACCTCATTGATTGATGAACACATTTTTGGTTACCTGGTCTGGGGAGACACAGAGTCTCTGGTCTAGGGAGACACAGAGTCTCTGGTCTAGGGAGACACAGAGTCTCTGGTCTAGGGAGACACAGAGTCTCTGGTCTAGGGAGACACAGAGTCTCTGGTCTAGGGAGAAACAAGAGTCCTGTTGAAATGAAATGCAGCAGAAACATTGATGCTCATTGCTGACAATAGATTGTCACAGTGTAAAAAAATATGATGAGGTGTGTGTATGAGTGTGTGTACCGTATGAGAGGATGTGTAAGCATGAGAGAAACAATATCAATCTTTTTGCCTGCATGTAAGTGTGTATTTGCGTGATAGAGAATGAAAGAGAGGAAGAATAATTGAGATTGGGAGACAGAAATAAATGTTGTGTATGTGTGTTTTTGCATGCATGTGTATGAGACCTCTCCATGGCAGCTGTGCATTTCTCCCTGTGTTGGAGGACTGGGGCTAGGGGGCGCTGTAGACTCTAGGCCTGGGCCAGGGCCAGTTTAAGGTCTCGGAGCAGCATGGAGCCCATGACACTCTTCTCTGTGTTGATGGTGATCAGGGCTGTAGACGACTCCCTCAGCTCCACCGTCACCAGCACCACAGCTCCACTACTGGCCGTCTTACCAGCAAACCTACAGGGAACAGGAGATACAAGACTGGGTTACAGCACTAACAGGATAGTGGGTTACAGGACTGACTGGATACCAGATACAGGGTTACAGGACTGACTGGATATACAGCGGCAAGAAAAAGTACGTGAACCCTTTGGAAATACCTGGATTTCTGCATAAATTGGTCATAAAATTTGATCTGATCTTCATCTAGGTCACAACAATATACAAACATAGTCTGCTTAAACTAATAACACACAAACAATTATACGTTTTCATGTCTTTATTGAACACAGTGTAAACATTCAGAGTGCGGGGTGGAAAAAGTATGTGAACCCTTGGATTTAATAACTGGTTCACCCTCCTTTGGCAGCAATAACCTCAACCAAACGTTTTCTGTAGTTGTGGATGAGACCTGCACAACAGTCAAGAGGAATTTTGGACCATTCCTCTTTACAAAACTGTTTCAGCAATATTCTTGGGATGTCTGGTGTGAACTGCTCTCGAGGTCATGCCACAGCATCTCCATCGGGTTGAGGTCAGGACTCTGACTGGGCCACTCCAGAAGGCGTATTTTCTTCTGTTGAAGCCATTCTGTTGTTGATTTACTTCTGTGTTTTGGGTCGTTGTCCTTTTGCATCACCCAACTTCTGTTGAGCTTTGGCGGACAGGTAGCCTAACATTCTCCTGCAAAATGTCTTGATAAACTTGGGAATTAATTTTTCCGTTGATGATAGCAAGCTGTCCAGGCCGAGGCAGCAAAGCAGGCCCAAACCACGATGCTCCCTCCACCATACTTTACTGTTGGGATGAGGTTTTGATGTTGGTGTGCTGTGCATTATTTTCTCCACACAGTGTTGTGTGTTCCTTCCAAACAACTCAACTGTAGTTTCATCTGTCCACAGAATATTTTGGCAGTAGCCCTGAACAACATCCAGGTGCACTTTTTCAAACTTCAGACATGCAGCAATGTTTTTTTTGGACAGCAGTGGCTTCTTCCGTGGTGTCCTCCCATGAACACCCTTCTTGTTTAGTGTTTTACATATCGTAGACTTGTCAACAGAGATGTTAGCATGTTCCAGAGAATTCCGTCTTTAGCTGACACTATAGGATTCTTCTTAACCTCACTGAGGATTCTGCGCTGTGCTCTTGCATTCATCTTTGCAGGATGGCCACTCCTAAGGAGAGTAGCAACAGAGCTGAACTTTCTCCATTTTTAGACATTTTGTCTTACCGTGGACTGATGAACATCAAGGCTTTTAGAGATACTTTTGTAACCCTTTCCATCTTTATGCAAGTCAACAACTCTTAATCTTAGGTCTTCTGAAATCTCTTTTGTTCGAGGCATGGTTCACATCAGGCAATGCTTCTTGTGAATAGCAAACTCTTTTTTTGTGAGTGTTTTTTATAGGGCAAGGGAGCCCCAACCAACATCTCCAATCTCGTCTCATTGATTGGGTTCCAGGTTAGCTGACTCCAATGAGCTTTTGGAGAAGTCATTAGCCAAGGGGTTCACATACTTTTTCCAACCTACACTGTGAATGTGTAAATTATGTATTCAATGTAGACAAGAAAAACACAATAATTTGTGTGTTATTAGTTTAAGCACACTATGTTTGTCTATTGTTGTGACTTAGATGAAGATCGGATCAAATTCGATGACCAATTTATGCAGAAATCCAGGTAATTCCAAAGGGTTCACATACCCTGTCTTCTACAGTGGCAAGAAATAGTAACAGTACCAACTAAATACAGGAATGACTAGATACAAGGTAACATGAATTATGATAATACACATTTAGTCTTTCAGTCTAGGGTGGCACTAAGTTTAGGGATGTAAGTTAAGGTTGCATAGCTGACCTATAACTTCATGAAATTAACAACCAATGTGTGTTTCAGCTGCCTATACTCTTAAAGGAAGAATCCACTCATTCCTTTAATTTACAGTGTAAATAACATTAATATGTGTGAACAATATTTTTTTGTGAACAAATGTAGCATTTTGGCGTTATAATAAGGGTGGTGGCAACATGGAAAAGCGTTGTGGAAATCTGTTGCTGCTCAAGTCCACTACAAAATCCACAATGCAATGCTCTTTCTATGGGCTGGGTAGCTACACACAATAATACCAAAGACAATATCAGCATGTAACGGAGCTAAAATCAACAAAAAAAGAAACGTCCTCTCACTGTCAACTGCATTTATTTTCAGCAAACTTAACATGTGTAAATATTTGTATGAACATAAGATTCAACAACTGAGACATAAACTGAACAAGTTCCACAGACATGTGACTAACAAATGGAATAATGTGTCCCTGAACAAAGGGGGGGGGGGGGGGGGGTCAAAATCGAAAGTAACAGTCAGTATATGGTGTGGCCACCAGCTGCATTAAGTACTGCAGTGCATCTCCTCCTCATGGACTGCACCAGATTTGCCAGTTCTTGCTGTGAGATGTTACCCCACTCTTCCACCAAGGCACCTGCAAGTTCCCGAACATTTCTGGGGGGAATGGCCCTAACCCTCACCCTCCAATCCAACAGGTCCCAGATGTGCTCAATGGGATTGATATCAGGGCTCTTCGCTGGCCATGGCAGAACACTGACATTCCTGTCTTGTAGGAAATCATGCACAGAACGAGCAGTATGGCTGGTGGCATTGTCATGCTGGAGGGCCATGTCATGATGAGCCTGCAGGAAGGGTACCACATGAGGGAGGAGGATGTCTTCCCTGTAACGCACAGCGTTGAGATTGTCTGAAATGACAACAAGCTCAGTCCGATGATGCTGTGACACACCGCCAAAAACCATGACGGACCATCCAACTCCAAATCGATCCCGCTCCAGAGTACAGGCCTCGGTGTAATGCTCATTCCTTCGACGATAAACACGAATCTGACCATCACCCCTGTTGAAACAAAACCACGACTCGTCAGTGAAGAACACTTTTTGCCAGCCTTGTCTGGTCCAGCTAAGGTGGGTTTGTGCCCATAGGTGACATTGTTGACGGTGATGTCTGGTGAGGACCTGCCTTACAACAGGCCTTACAAGCCCTCAGTCCAGCCTCTCTCAGCCTATTGCGGACAGTCTGAGCACTGATGGAGGGATTGTGAATTCCTGGTGTAACTCGGACAGTTGTTGTTGCCATCCTGTACCTGTCCCGCAGGTGTGATGTTCAGATGTACCGATCCTGTGCAGGTGTTGCTACACATGGTCTGCCATTGCGAGGACGATCAGCTGTCCCTCCTTTAGCGCTGTCTTAGGCGTCTCACAGTACGGACATTGCAATTTATTGCCCTGGCCACATCTGCAGTCCTCATGCCTCCTTGCAGCATGCCTAAGGCATGTTCACGCAGATGAGCAGGGACCCTGGGCATCTTTCTTTTTGTGTTTTTCAGAGTCAGTAGAAAGGCCTCTTTAGTGTCCTACGTTTTCATAACTGTGACCTTAATATCCTACCGTCTGTAAGCTGTTAGTGTCTTAACGACCGTTCCACAGGTGCATGTTCATTAATTGTTTATGGTTCATTGAACAAGCATGGGAAACAGTGTTTAAACCCTTTACAATGAAGATCTGTGAATTTATTTGGATTTTTACAAATTATCTTTGAAAGACATTGTCCTGAAAAAGGGAGTTAAGTTAGTGCAATTTGTTTAGGCAATTTTACAGCTATCAATTTAGGAGTCTACAATCTCACCATGTTGGGACGGCAGGTAGCCTAGTGGTTAGAGCTTTGGACCAGTAACTGAAAGGTTGCTAGATCGAATCCCCGAGCTGACAAGGTAAAAATCGGTCGTTCTGCCCCTGAACAAGGCAGTTGCCCATGCTACGTCAATGGGCCGCGCGGTGCATTCTGGGCAATTCTGGTACAAGGATCGCTCTCCTTCAAGGAGTGAATGTGAGTCTATTGGGTGCTAGCTCAAAAACCCAATATTAGCATGAATTTCATCAACATTCTTGTTGATGAAATTCATGCTAATATTGCATTACAAATCTTTACAAATCTTTTCCGAAATGTGAGATAATTTTTTAAATTTTTTTTTAAAAATTTTATCCCATTTTCTCCCCAATTTTCGTGGTATCCAATCGCTAGTAATTACTACCTTGTCTCATCGCTACAACTCCCGTACGGGCTCGGGAGAGACGAAGGTCGAAAGCCATGCGTCCTCCGAAGCACAACCCAACCAGCCGTACTGCTTCTTAACACAGCGCGCCTCCAACCCGGAAGCCAGCCGCACCAATGTGTCGGAGGAAACACCGTGTACCTGGCCCCCTTGGTTGGCGCGCACTGCGCCCGGCCCGCCACAGGAGTCGCTGGAGCGCGATGAGACAAGGATATCCCTACCGGCCAAACCCTCCCTAACCCGGACGACGCTATGCCAATTGTGCGTCGCCCTACGGACCTCCCGGTCGCGGCCGGCTGCGACAGAGCCTGGGCGCGAACCCAGAGACTCTGGTGGCGCAGTTAGCACTGCGATGCAGTGCCCTAGACCACTGCGCCACCCGGGAGGCCCCAATGTGAGATAATTAACATGCTATCTGTAGTATCGTATAGCTTTGGAATCGTGACATTATGTACTTTAGAGGAAAATAGACACATTTCTCGACATATACACTGACTTTGAGAAGGGATTGCGTGGCGATTAGCTTAGCAATCGCGTGACACAGCATGACAACGTGAATGCAATTGGTCGAAAGTCTGCTGGGTGGGGTGTTATACGTTCCTTATTTCATCTGATTCCCATCTCCTTTCTATAATATCTCTGGCAACTGCACCATGCAATGCACCCTGGACTAAAGTGTCAGACAAACAGGAAAAATGTGCTAGACCATCCGTTAAGTTAGACATTTCTCGAGGAAGGAATATCACAAAATTATGATCAATGGCTCATTCGAGAGAAGACATCCTTCCAAGTTATGACATCAGACAGTATTGAAATCTGACATGTATGAGACGTTTTTGCGATCTAAATGTCGTATTCCTATTAACTTCCAGTGTAGTGAAAGTGACTTTATCACGGTGCTACGTCATACTGGCCAGATTTCTGCCTGCGTGAACGGCAATAACTCAGATACACATGAAAACTGAAATGACCCAGGGAATCGATAGAACATCACTCAGAGATGCACAAAAACAATATAACATTCGAAATGGCTGAAACTTTGCTTTAACACACACCAAGCAGGCCCTCATAAATCCTCCATTAATACAATTCCCAAACACTACAAATCATGTAATTACCCAGCATTAGTGAGGGGGTGTCAGAGAGAGGGAGAGAGAGAGAGAGATAGCCAGTCTATTATCCAGCTGACTAAAAAGCCATTAAGGAGGAGACACACTCCTTTTGTCAATCAAACATTCACCCCCTTTCCCCAGAGAGAGCAATAGAGAGTGTGTGTGGGGGGACCCTCCCTCCCCCAGGAGAATTCTAAGCAGCCCGGTTTCCTAGGATACGAGCCCCACAGACAGGGGGACTGAAATGGGGCACACATGGTGCCCATTGAGGGTGCTAACAAGAGCCAGGCAGCGGGCCTGACCCGGGGTGACCCAACCCCTCTTTAGGGTGACAGGCCTGTGCTGGGCCCCCTTCTCCCTCTTCCCTGTCCCCTCTGGTGCCCCACGTGGCTGACAGGCTGACACCACCCAGCCATCTGCCTCCGTTTAGCACTACATCCCTGGGACAAAGGCCCCCCGTGGACCCCTGGTTAGGCCTGACAAATACCTCACAAAGACCCGCTCTTAGAACTGACAAGCAGCCCTCCCTCAGGCCTGGCAATACCTCAGTGAAGAGGAGAGGAGCCCCCCACAGCAGATAGAGAAGGCTCAGAGCATGTTAGGAACAGGCCTGTAGACAGGACCAGGGGCCACTGGGCTGGCTCTGTCTCTGGGTACAGCTAAACAACACCCCCACCAACTAACACCCTATGGGATAGGGAGGAGGACACACCCTATGGGATAGGGAGGAGGACACACCCTATGGGATAGGGAGGAGGACACACCCTATGGGATAGGGAGGAGGACACACCCTATGGGATAGGGAGGAGGACACACCCTATGGGATAGGGAGGAGGACACACCCTATGGGATAGGGAGGAGGACACACATATGTGCACACACACACACACACACACACACACACACACACACACACACACACACACACACACACACACACACACACACACACACACACACACACACACACACACACACACACACACACACAACAGTGTGTCTGGCTGTGGCTCTGGGGAGCAGCTAAATTACCATCAACAGAGGAGAGGGAGTTTATCAGGCAGCTCTCAGTCCTCTCAGACTTAATTAAAATATTAGCCACTTCAACAGGACACACTCCACTGAAAACACCACTAATCCCTCTGTCCTTCATTCTACCCCTCCACTCTTTCATTCTACCCCTGCACTCTTTCATTCTACCCCTGCACTCTTTCATTCTACCCCTGCACTCTTTCATTCTACCCCTGCACTCTTTCATTCTACCCCTGCACTCTTTCATTCTACCCCTGCACTCTTTCATTCTACCCCTCCACTCTTTCATTCTACCCCTCCACTCTTTCATTCTACCCCTCCACTCTTTCATTCTACCCCTCCACTCTTTCATTCTACCCCTCCACCCTTTCATTCTACCCCTCCACCCTTTCATTCTACCCCTGCACTCTTTCATTCTACCCCTGCACTCTTTCATTCTACCCCTGCACTCTTTCATTCTACCCCTGCACTCTTTCATTCTACCCCTGCACTCTTTCATTCTACCCCTGCACTCTTTCATTCTACCCCTGCACTCTTTCATTCTACCCCTGCACTCTTTCATTCTACCCCTGCACTCTTTCATTCTACCCCTCCACTCTTTCATTCTACCCCTGCACTCTTTCATTCTACCCCTGCACTCTTTCATTCTACCCCTGCACTCTTTCATTTTCTCTTCTCGTTTAGCAAATGTGTAGGCCTAAATATGTCATTTTTCAAATATACCAATCTAACGACTCCAATCTAAAAGCTCCGGCTACCAAAAACAGCTTTAGATATGTTTAAAAAAACTGCTAACGATCATTTTAAAAGCCCTACCCAGCCACTGTGTCCTGTGCTATAACCTCTTTCCACGTAAGCTGCCTGAGGTGTGTGGTCACTGTGGCTTAAGGATTTTAGGGATGGGGGGGGGGGGGGGGGGGTATCTCTCGCTCTCTCTTCAGGCCAGAAAACAGTATGTTTGATTTGTCACTGGTTGGTGTGCTTTAAGTGTCTCTGTGTGTGTGTTACTTCTGTGTACAGGTCTGTCTGGTTGGTGCATGGTGAAACATTTTATCCTATAGTTCTGAGCTGTAGGCCTCTGGGCAGGATTCTCCCTGGTTCTGATTTCACACCGAGGACTAGAGGAGACACACTGAGGTGACACACACACCCCCTCATAAAAAAACGTAACGGGGCACAGTGAAGCCCCGAGGAGCATCCATTTACAAACCAGATGTGAGCCCAAATTCACACACACACACACACACACACACACACACACACACACACACACACACACACACACACACACACACACACACACACACACACACACACACAGTAGGGGTGATAGTGGTCCTAACCAGGTCATTGGTATGCCCATGCTCTCCCCAGGCAGGAGTGAGAGGGGCTAAACACTGGATTAATTGCAGCGTATGAAAAGAAAAGCAAACGATAACCCCCGGACTTAGAGAGGAGGGATTGGCATCGATCGGCAGACTGCTGCTAAGCATCACTCTCCAATTATGTGTGATTCTCCTCAGTGGAAAGAACCTCTCCCTGATGCCATCTGCCTCCAGTACACCTCCAACACCCCACCATGCAAACACTAAGTGGGCTTCACCTTTACATTCAACCTCAGGCTGGGTCAGGAAGAACAAGGATCAGTCTGCCACCCACCACAACCGACTGGCTGCACGAGAGACGTTACTGGATTGGATTTATGTAGAGCTTTTCCAGCACTTTACATTATATGAATATTCAACCAAAAATTCCAGAAAAACATTCAAGCAAACATTTGAAGTAAACATGAATGGTGTTTTGACTGGTCCGACATATAGCGGCTGCCTGGTAGACAACACTAACAGGCCCTGGCTGGTTAAAGCCATTAATGCAGCAGCATGCGCCCATCAACCCCACACTGAGCTGAGCTTAACTGGGCTTCACTGGCCATGTGGTCAGATGAGTGTCCAAGACCAAGTGTCCTTCAGCAGGGTGGTCAGATCAGACCAGCTACAGCCAGATGGGTACTGCTATTAACCCCTATTAGAGAGCAGTACATTTCCCAGAACACCGCCATACGGACACTGAGTGACCACACTGCAGCCCATATGAACACTGATGACCACTAGAGAGAGGGAGGTAGAGGTGTGTGTGTGTTGACCACTACACAACAGGGGGAGATGAAGGGATAAAGAACACTTCACAAGGACAGTATACAGATGTGTTAACTAATGCAGAGTTGGGGATTGGGAAGAGAGAAGACTCACACTCAAACACAGACATTGTTAGCAGTGTCATTGGATATGTTCATAACCATTGCTACTTCTGTTATAATTGTTATTATTTGGTGGCACATTCAACAATAAAGCTCACAAACCCACTAAAAACAAAATAATAAAAAACAAATAAATATTATTAAGCCTAAAAGCGCTTTGGGCTGCAATTTGTTCGTATTATAGGTGATAATCAAATAATGATTTTTACGAGTAATAAAATTATGGGATAAAATACTGAACATCCTCATTAATTTAAGACTAATAGGACAAAAAGTATATTTGCATTTAACTCCATTTCAGTCATCACCAAATGGAAATAAAATTGGATATATAAATATGTTATATTGAAGCAAAGTAAACACACAGCTTAAAATTCCCACGGTGCACTTTTAAAAATGAAGGTCTCTAACCAACCAATGCATACAAATACGATCACATTTGCTTTCAAACGGAGTGAAAAATAGAGCAGATTTATTCTATTCCCCCTGTTTAGACACAAACAAGAACAGCTTTTTCTACATTTGCTTTTCTGCTTGATTTATTGCCAGCCTCCTTTCCATCAATCTATTGGGCTGTATTGAGGTGGTTAGGTTTTCCTCCGTTAGTAAGGGCAGCTTGTAGAGAGTAGCAGTGCTGCACCCTGCTGGTGATGAACAGGACTGCATGGCTGAGAGGGAGAAGAGGTGCACTATACACCCATGTGCACATGCGCACAAACCAAAGAACCTGATATGCAGCTAGCATTCTTCCTTAAATTATTCTAATAGCCACAATATCAAATGTAATATAATATTGTGGCTAATACCACCACACAATATAAACATGATACCATGTAAGATCATCACTTCAAGGCTGAACCCTGACCTCCAGGGAGAGCGCCTCATTTGTGTGCTGGTGCCCAGGCAGGAGAGGCCTGTCCCTAGGGAGGAGGAGAGGGGGTCCTAGTGGAGTTCACCTCCATCACAGTAACATTAATGCAGTGTGACCTCCACAATGAGCTCTCAGTGTGTGTCTCCCCTCACATCGATCCTTCCTGTGTGCATTTGTGTCAACACTGGTCTGTGTGTGTGTGTGTGTGTGTGTGTGTGTGTGTGTGTGTGTGTGTGTGAGAGAGAAAGAGTGTGCACTAGTAGTTGTGCAGCATCAATATAACCCGACCTATGAGATACCTCTTCGGTACTTTCAGATCTCAAGAAAACCGTGGACGGCTCCACCTAACCTAACTTCCAGTACACCTATCTGACTCCTTCAGATGTGCAGAAGGGGAGGCTGCTAGCTCAGGGGTCGTCTTTGGACCAGGTCCATGTCATCATTGCGAGACCAGAGGAGAGCGTGTCGTCATTAAAGGACAGTGAGGAGAGTGTAGCTTCCTCCCCAGCCGTCAGCCAGCCAGCCAGGCAGCAGAGAGAGATTGATAGCCCAGAGTCATTTGTCCTATTGGTTATTCTAAATGAAGTATGGGCTTATTGGAGGCAGGCCTCTCCCACCGGCTAACATTGATTTCCACTCACTCTCCTCTCCTCCACTCCTCCCAGCTCCCTGTAACCTTGTGCTAGTGTCTCATTCCTCCTCTTTCTTTTTCCTTCTCTCCATCTCTCCCTTTCTCCCCCTTGGTTTTTCTATCCCCTTCTGTTTATCCCCTGTCCTCCCTCTCTCCCCCTAAGATCCCTTATTTTCAGACAGTTGGATAGACAGGGAGGGAGGTAGAGACAAAGTAAAAGAGGGACAAAGTGGGAGACAAATGGAAAGATAGGAGAGACAGAAAGAGGGACAAAGAGGAAGTGAAAGAGAGACAGGTGAGGAAACGGAGAGAGAGAGCAGGAGAGAGATAGATGGAGGGGTAATTATCCGTCAGGTGTGTGTGTGTGCGTGACGGAGAAGGAAGCTCATTAGCACACCCTGTGTACACCAATTACACAGCAAGACTTCACACACACCGTTCTCTAGGCATTCCCCTGGCAGAGCCGTCTCAGGCAGGGACACACACAGATAGTCAAACACATACGTGCAAAGCAGAGCCGAAAAAACAAACACACACACACACACACACGTTTGTTTTACTATCGTTGTGGGGACCAAACAATTCATTCCCATTCAAAATGCCAATCCCTAACCTTAAATAGTCACACAAAAAACAAAAACACACACACCTGTGGACGTTGTCTTGACCGGATGGAACCACTCCCAGGTTGGCCACGGTTGCCACTGGTCTGCTGATTGGTTGGCTGGTCATGTTCTCTGCTGCCATGGTGATGGTTGCCGAGCTCTCGTTCATGCCCAGCAGTTTACCTGATTGGGTGAGAAACAGTTAAGTGAAATGATGCACTCACATCACATCTAGAGGTTGCTTTGCAGGTGCGCTGGAGAATAATATTCATTGACTGCACTCAATACCCGGTGACACACAGCCAGCACACTCTCCTCATTCTGACAGATGACAGGAAATGAACATAGTGCTTGAGAGCTTGACTGTGTGGAAGATGAAGAAAGAAAGTGCACCCAACATGCCAGAAATAGTTTTTAATGAGGACTGGAGTGAATGGCAGAGGGAGGGATGGAGGCAGGTTAGAGTGAGTGGTGTGTGTGTGTGTGGGGACACACACTACTCCATTCAGGTCAAAATAACAAATCTGTTTAAAGACCGCATAAAGAGAAGGAAAGTTTCCTCAGTTTAAAGAATCTTCTTTAAAAAGAGAGGGGTGGGTTAAATCTAGCTTTTGTCTCCTCTTCTCCCTGATTGCTGTGAGGAGTAGAGATCAGAATACGAATCTAGTGAATGAAGATTCATTAATGAATTAACCAGACGAGGAAGGCATTAGTAGACACTTAGAGAAGAGTGGTGGCCTACATACCACATTCTCTGAACAGCTCTCCTCGGTGTGTGTATGTGAGTGTGTGTGTTTACAAGATATTTCAGCCACTCTTGGAGGACCATTGAAGTTGAATGGAAAATGTATCTTTATTATGACGCATTTCTGCATTAAAGCCTCCATAAAAAGCAGGCCTGTATTATTGGCATCACTTATGAAGCCATTAACAACAAACTGCCTTTGTTGCTGCTTTGACTGGTCTGACTACAGCACACGGCTCAGTAGCACTTTTTTTAACAGTGACTTATCCTAAACACCATGAAATACGGAGTGATTGGTCATGTTGATGATAATGTAGATAATGTTTAGTCTGACTGTGTAAGATAATGATTATGATATTTTTTGTAGTTAACGCGGTATGAAAGCTCACCTTGCTCCTTGCGGAAGTCCAGTTCGGTCATGGTGATGGGCAGGAAGAGTTCCCCTATGGCAGGCTGGATGGACACACTGAAATGGTCCTCCTTCGTACTGATGGACAAACAGGACAACAGTGAGTGTGGAAGGGCCACAACTATGTTACTGTGTTATGTTTCTGTCTGTGTGTATAATAGTACTGTAGTGTTTTGCAATATACCTAATAACAAAATCAAGCTACCGGTAATGCTCAAAAAAATTGAAATTAGGGGTGTGTATGTGACATTTTCTCTTTTCTGATTGCCATACAAAACAAACTGGGTGATTGGCATTTTGGCACGGATTGATTTGCTCTGTCCCCCCAAAAATTCTGATCAGCCTATTGATCAGCGAACGGAGCAGAGCAGAAAGGTGGTGGCATAGACTGCTGTTCTGTTCTGCTCTGGGAAGTCAGAGCAGAGTTCATTAATGAGGGGGATAATTGTTATCTCTGAAACAGGATCAATGGTGGGTGATGCCTCACCTGGGAGTCAGGTCAGAGAGGAGAGGAGGAAGAGGGGGGGTAGAGAAGAGATGGAGATAACAGACCGGAAAAGGGGAGTTTTCTTCTACAGCTAGAAGAAAAGCAAGTTAGGGATAGAACGAGGAGGAAGAAGAAGAGGAGGGAGAAGAGGAAGAGAGCCATAGCTGTTTCAACCTCACTGTGTATAAAGACAGGGTATCTTACCACAGCTGGAAGTTGGCTGCTTGTGTTGAGTCGTTGAAGTCGATGCCCATGAAAACAGTCACTGAGGCCTCTGGTTCCAGAGACTCTGAGAACAGAGAAGAGGAGAATGAGAGGAAGAGAGGAGTGAGTGAAAAGGGCAGAGAGGGAGGATGGGGGCAGAAGTGAGAGAAGAGGAGGAAAGGAAGAGAGGAATGAGTTACAAGGCCCGAGGGGGAGGGAGATGGCAGAAGAAGAAAGGGAAGAGAGGAAGAAAGAAGTGAGTGACCAGAACAGATAGCGAGGGAGTGGTCAAAGGAAGAAGAGAGAGATGGAAGAGGGAAGACAAGAGAGGAAGAGAGTGACAAGGGAGGGGGCAGAATGAGAGAGAGGAGGGCATTAGAGTGGAACAGACAGACAGGCATGCAGACAGACACTACTTGTGTTTTCTACTTCACAAAGCCAGGCCACTGCGTGTGAGAAATCCATCTTTCAATCTCATCCTCCGCAACAACGAAACCAAAAAAAGAATAGCCTATTTCCAAAACAACAGGATTGTCAAAGAGAACGTCACGGTATGAAGGGAGAGTGAAGGAGAGGAAAAGAGAGAGAGACAGAGAGGGAGGAGATGGCTATGTATAAAGTAGGACAAGAGAGAGGGATGAGAGAGATGAGGAAGGAAGAGAAGGAGAAAGACATGGAGCAGAGAGATCTGTGAGGTAGAGAAAGTGAGAAGGATGAGGATGAGGGAGAAAGAGGCCTAGAAGAGACAGATCGACAGAGTCATCCTCTATGCTCTCCTGAGCAGCCCTGTGTTTCTCTGTGGAGTGGAGGTGTTTTAGCGTGGAACTCTGTTTCACACAGAGGAGGACCCTGGACACCAGACACTGAAAACAGAGACATCAAACACTCCTCTTATCAACACTCCTGCCTCAAAGGTGCTTTATGTCACCCCTCTTTCTCTCTCTTCCTTTTGCCCCATCTCTTTAACTTCTTCCCTCATCTCACTCTTTTTCTCCTCCTCATCCCCCTCTACATTTTAGCTTTGAGAGGAAGGTGGACTTTACTACAGTAGATGAATACATGTAGATGCAGGTGTGGAAGCGGCAGATATGTTGAAACACATTGTGAGCCATGCTACTGTAGGAACAGTGCTCTGTATCATTTATTTTTAAGACATTGTGATAGAGTAAGGTATTTCTTCCGCATTCACTTTCTCCTGCTCAATTTGAAAACCGACTCCACACACACACACACACACACACACACACACACACACACACACACACACACACACACACACACACACACACACACACACACACACACAGACACACACACACACACACACACACACACAGACACACACACACACACTCTCCAAACTCAATCGATCCCAATTACCCAGTGTTTGGCAGCCTGAGTTCCTTCAATGCCCAATCAATCCACAGCCAATTGAAGCTTTTAACGTGCTTGAGCGCACACCACTTTTCTTTTTTCATCTCTTCTTTTGCTTTTCTTTGATGTCTGCAGGGAGAGTTGGCCCAGAGGTGTGTGTGTGTTATGAATGGAGATATTCTCTAATCAATATGGCCTCCCAGGGATTATGTGGATTAATACGCCCAATCTCAGCTATAGAAGATTATAATAGAAAACAAGGTCTTGATGGTTTCCTATCATATAGGCTTATAGTCCTCCATAGTATAATGACCTACTAATACAGGGTCTGGAGTGACCAGCAGAGCACCTATTTTAAAATGTCACGGAACATAAGAGGCCTTATATAGAATTGTAAGAAAGAGAGGTCATACCTGTATGTGCAAATGAATTCGTTTTACATTAAAATCATTAGGTCCTGGATGGCAGTGTAATGCAGGGTAGTTAAGGCCTTTCCCTCGACATTGGCGTAATACGTAACCTGGATGATGTTTCTGGCTCTCTCGCTCTGGTGGGAGGAGCTATAGGAGGACGGGCTCATTGGAATGGCGGGAATGGAATTAATGGAAGGAGTCAAACATGTGGTTTTCATATGTTTGATACCGCTCCATATATTCCATTCCAGCCATTCCAATGAGCCCGTCCTAAATACACAGTGTACAAAACATTAAAAACACCGTCGTTGTAATATTGAGTTACATCGACACTGATTGAAGTGGATTTGTGACATCAGTAAGGAATCATAGCTTTCATCTGGTCAGTCTCATTGAAAGAGCTGATGTTCTTATTGTTTTGTACACTCAGTGTACACCCTCGACTTATTCCACATTTTATTGTGTTACAAAGTGGGATTAAGATGGATTTAATAGTCATTTTTTAAATCAACGATCTACACAAAATGTCATGTCAAAGTCGAAGAAAAATTCTAACATTTGTAAAAGAATATCATGAAAAAGAAAAAGGTTGATTAGATAAATATTCAACTCTGAGTCAATCAATACATGTTAGAGTCACCGTTGGCAGTGTTTACAGCTGTAAATCTAAGCGCTTCCCACACCTGGATTGTGCAACATTTTCTCATTATTCTTTTCAAGATTCTTCAAGCTCTGTCAAATTGTTTGTTGATCATTGCTAGACAACCATTTTCAGGTCATAGATTTAAGTCAAAACTGTAACCCGGCCAGTCAGGATCATTCACTGTCTTCTTGGTAAGCAACTCAAATGTAGTTTTGGCATTGTTTTTTAGGTTGTTGTCCTGCTGAAAGGTTCCTGGTGGAAAGCAGGTTTTCCTCTAAGATTTTGCCTGTGCTTAGCTCCATTCCGTAAATGTTTTATCCTGAAAACTCCCCAGTCCTTAACGATTGATATCAAACATACCCATAACATGATGCAGCCATCACTATGCTTAAAAATTTAGAGAATGGTACTAAGTAATGTGCCGTATTGGATTTCCTCCAAACATAACACTTTGTATTCAGGACTAAAAGTGAATTGCTTTGCCACATTATTTGCAGTATTACTTTAGTGACTTGTTGCAAACAGGATACATGTTTTAGAATAGTTTTATTCTGTCCAGGCTTCAGTCTTTTCACTCTGTCATTTAGGTTAGTATTGTGGATTAACTACAATGTTGTGGATCCATCCTCAGTTGTCTCCTATCACAGGCATTAAACGCTGTAACTGTTTTAGTCACCATTGGCCTCATGGTGAAATCCCTGAGCGGTTTCCTTCCTCTCTGGCAAATGAGTTAGGAAGGACACCTGTATCTTTGTAGTGACTGGGTGTATTGATACACCATCCAAAGCGTAATTAATAACTTCACATGCTCAAAGGGGATTTTCAATGTCTGTTTTTATTATTTTTACCCATCTACCAATAGGTGCCCTTCTTTGCGAGGCATTGGAAAACCTCCCTGGTCTTTGTGGTTGAATCTGTGTTTAAAAATTCCCCGCTCGACTGAGGACCTTACAGATAATTGTATGTTTGGCGTACAGAGATGAGGTAGTCATAAAAAAAATGATAAAAACTATTATTGCACACAGAGTGAGTCCATGCAACTTATTCTGTGACTTGTTAAGCAAATGTTTACTTGTGAACTTAATCAGCTTCTTGGTATGCCACACCTGTCAGGTGGATGGCTTATCTTGGCAAAGGAGAAATGCTCACTAACAGGGATGTAAACACATTTGTACACAATTTTAGAGAAATACATTTTTGTGCGCATGGAACATTTCGGGGAATTTTATTTCAGCTCATGAAACCAACACTTTACACGTTGCGTTTATATTTTTGTTTAGTGCATATACACTACATGGCCAAAAGTATGTGGACACGTGCTCGTCGAACATCCCAAAATCATGAGCAATAATATGGAGTTAGAACCCCTTTGCTCCTCTGACAGCCTTCACTCTTCAGGGAAGGCTTTCCACTAGATGTTGGAACATTGTTGCGGGGACTTGCTTCCATTCAGCCACAAGAGCATTAGTGAGGTTGGGCACTGATATTAGTCCTGGCTCGCAGTCGGTGTTCCAGTTCATCCCAAAGGTGTTCGATGGATTTGAGGTCAGGGCTCTGTGCAGGCCAGTCAAGTTCTTCCACACCGATCTCGACATTTCTGTGTGGACCTCGCTTTGTGCACGGGTCATTGTCATGCTGAAACCGGAAAGGGCCTGCCACAAAGTTGGAAGCACAGAATCGTCTAGAATGTCATTGTATGCTGTAGATTTAAGATTACCCTTCACTGAAACTAAGGGGCCTAGCCAGAACCATGAAAAACAGCCCCAGACCATTATTCCTCCTCCACCAAACTTTACAGTTGGCACACGATTTTTACGCACTACGCGCTTCAACACTCGGCGGTTCCGTTCTGTAAGCTTGTGTGGCCACCAACACTGAGCCGTTGTTGCTCCTAGACGTTTCCACTTCACAATAACAGCACTTACAGTTGCCCGGGGCAGCTATAGCAGGGAAGAAATTTGACAAACTGAAAAGGTGGCATCCTATGACGGGGCCATGTTGAAAGTCACAGATTTTCAGTATGGGCCATTCTACTGACAATGTTTATCTATGGAGATTGGATGGCTGTGTGCTGGATTTTATACACCTGTCAGCAATGGGTGTGGCTGTAATAGCCAAATCTACTCATTTGAAGGGGTGTCCACATACTTAGGTAAGGTCAGGTAGTGTATTATGTTATCTAACTCCCCTATAGTATGTACATACTACCTCAATCAGCCTGACTAACCGGTGTCTGTATGTAGCCTCGCTACTGTATATAGTCTGTCTTTTTACTGTTGTTTTATTTCTTTACCTACCTATTGTTCACCTAATACCTTTTTTGCACTATTGGTTTGAACCTGTATGTAAATATTTCACTGTAAGGTCTACACCTGTTGTATTCAGCGCACATGACAAATAAACTTTGTTTTGAAGCAGTGTATTATGTTATGTAACTCACCTATAGTATTGAAGCAGTGTATGTTGAGTCCTGTGGGGCTCCTGTCTCCAATGTGGATCTCTTCCAGAGGGTGGTCTGTGGTGTTGGTCAGGCTGATCTGGACTGAGACCATGGTGGGCTGGTAGAGACAGGGCTGTCTGGGGAACTGGTACTGGGCTGACAGACCTTTACCTGTCATACGGTGCAGCAGGTCATGGCTCTTCTCTGGGACAAACGCTGGACCTCTCACCTGGACAGGAAAGGCGAGAGAGAGGGGACAGAGCTGAGTAAACAGGGACACACACACACACAGAGTGGACCAATGAGAATATGAAAAGGTCTGAAGAACAGAATGTTGGTTGATAACATTTTGACAAATATGGTCTTTGTCAGGTAACCAAACCCAGATAACCCCACATAGAAGTAGGTATGTTGTTTGGTAACGTAGGTCCAGCTCTCTTCATTAAATATCTACTTACCATAGGCTACTCCACTTACGACTGCAGGATAACTGAGGTTTTGTTGACAACTTATGCCTAGCTCTGTTCATTAACCATCAACCATTCTTCCTGGAAAAAGGCCCATTTCAGCCATGTCCTAGAAAAGCGCCATATAAACCCAATGTATTATTATTACTCCTATATAGTATGTCCCCAATCAGGCAGGTTAGTAGTGAGTGGGTGGGATAGTCTGATGCGGCTCCACGGCAGGCTGAAGGACTGCTCTGGCTTAATGAATGGGAACACTAGAGGACTGCTCTGGGCCTAGCCTGCCATTCAGCTTTCTATTAACAGAGCTTTTACCTTTTCAATAGCAGGAACTGTAATTACCATAGCATAGAGAGGCAAGACAAAACACCCTGTCAGGAGGAGAAGAGGGAGAAACTTACTGATCAATTCTGGGGTTAAGAGGAGTGTTTTTCTTGTTCTTTATTTTCCCCTAGCAACATTAACATGGTCCCTCGTTCATTGTGTATTCTGTTCGTTCTTTCATTCATTCTATTTTCTGTGCATTCTTATTCTGATTAACCGGCCTGACTCTCTTTTGAATTGTTGATTTGACAGTGGCAATGGAGTCCTCTCGACTCAAGATAATCTAGTCTACGTATAGTGGTACAAGCCATCTACTTCACACAGACAGACAGACGCAAGCAATCACAATTAGGCTGCATGCAAAAAAACAAATATACGTAAGCTGGCTAGGTGGTTTCATAACACTTCGCATCGGCACAAAACTACACTCCACTGCAATATCCCCATCAACAACTGTTACAAAATGCTACTTTTAATGAAGATTGAAGCTACTAGGCCTAAATGGTGTTACACTCTCATCATTTTGAGTTATCGGATGCCCACATCATGTCTCATTCATGTGTGAAAAGGCGAATAAAATCGTCTTTTTTTTTTTACACTGTTTAGTGGCTCAATCTTCATTAACAGTAAAAGGCTACCTTGTTGACACCCAGCCCAGCCATGCAGTGACAGAACTGTCTGTCTCAACATCAGGACAATCATAGCCATAGCCAGTGCATTCGGAAAGAATTCAGACCCCTTGACTTTTTCCGTATTTTGTTACGTTACAACCTTATTCTAAAATGGATTCAATTGTTTTTTCCCCCCATCCTCTCAAGCTCTGTCAGGTTGGATCTGGAGTGTCACTGCACAACTATTTTCGGGTCTCTCCAGAGATCGGGTTCTAGCTTGTAGTCCAGGCTCTAGCTGGGCCACTCAAGCACATGGAGACTTGTCCCAAAGCCACTCCTGCGCTGTCTTGGCTGTGTGCTTAGGGTCGTTGTCACGTTGGAAGGTGAACCATCGCCCCAGTCTGAGGTCCTGAGCGCTCTGGAGCAGGTTTTCATCAAGGATCTCTGTACTTCACCATAGGGATGGTGCCAGGTTTCCTCCAGATGTGACGCTTTGCATTCAGGCCAAAGACTTCAATCTAGATTTCATCAGACCAAAGAATCTTGTTTCTCATAGTCAGAGTCTTTAGGTGCCTTTTGGCAAACTCCAAGCGGGCTGTCATGTGCCTTTTACTGAAGAGTGGCTTCCCATCGGGTTCTTCGTCACCTCCCTGACCAAGGCCCGTCTCCCCTGATTGCTCATTTTGGCGTAAAAAAATGTGGGAAAAGGGAAGGGGTCTGAATACTTTCAGAATGCACTGTATATTGCCCATATACTAAGGACGCTACTAAGTAGGCTCCTCCCTGCCTCTCTCAGACAGACACATGGATATCAACCCTGTGTTGAGAGTAAAGTGAGAGAATGCTAAAACAAGTAGTTAACACCTCCTGAATCCTTCTGTTACACCTGCTGCTGTTGGTGCTATGTGTTTACCTTGACAAGCTGAGAGATGGACAGAGTGAGGGGTGGAGAGAGAAACGAGGGAGTGAGGGGGGGACGAGAGAGAGGGAAATTATAAAAAGAGGTGTGAGAAATCTCACAACAGTGTCAAAAAACCTCACAGTCAACAAAGATAAAAAGGGTCCAAGTAAACACGTGCGCAACGGTGAGAGTCAAACAAGGGATGAATATAACTCCTAATTTCTGACTTGTGATGATGTGATATGACATGGGAAAGAGTGTCTAAGTTGTTGACAGGAGATGGAGGTGGGTGGACATATTCGCCAGTCTCTTTCAGATTATACTGATAGGAGAAGAGATGTGTGTGAGACATTCTCAGGACTGTCATGGTGTGTGAGTGTGGAGAATCAGTTTGAAATACAAGAGGGTGGAACTCAAAGTGCTGACAAAACAAGTTAGTAAACAAACAGGCTGGCTAATCACATTCAAAAAGTCCAGTTTTTCCTCCTACAATAACACATAGTAGAGGAGAGCAGGTTATCCCCATCCTCCCCTGGTAATAGCCAGCCCAGACGTGTCGTGTACCCCCAGACAGGAAGGGGGTCAAACAAACATTTGTCACGGTGCGGCGCCCTCACACTCGCCCGTCACGCCAACGGGGGAAATTTATCGGGCCACTTTTGTTCGTGTCAGAGCAGTCGTTGTCGATAAAGCTGGCCGTAATGTCTGCCACGCCTTCACAGAGCAGATTTACCTTCCTGACAAGCACATCCTGCTCCCTCCGCACTCAAGGTCCTGTTTAACACCCCCGTGAGGAGGGAGGGATGGAGGGAGGATAGGACAGGGTTTCAAACTGCTTATCATCACCAATTTGACACAGCAGACAGTAATGACCTAACACACACACACACACCCTCGCCCAGTCTTCTGTCACTGTTGGCCTGTGATGCAGGACGCATCCTCCAAACCCAAAGTGTAAATAACAGCAGAATAGGGATGTAACCTTGCCTCCCGTGTCACACACCCCCTTGGTGGATCTCTTTTTGTCTGTTCTCCTGGACTTGGGGGAAGGTGACAACGGGAGAGGAAGTTGATTGAGAGGCTCTATTATGTCTCAACTTAAAGGAAGCTACTGTGATGGATGACACACACTCCAGTCACCTTCAGAGCCCGGACACACACACCCACGCCGTGGGATGACACGCTCACCCCCTCCCAGCATCCTCTCTGGTAAATTACCTGAAAATCTCGCTGACATATTCAAAAGGGGCTAACCGTAACTTGGCATCTGGCGAGCATGTGAACGCATAACATGTCCAATTTAAGAGAACGAGTGTGTGTTAGGAGATGTATGGGGATGTATTGAAAATCCATTTCTGTTTTTGTGACATTGGCTGCTTGTTACTTCAGAAAGACGATTTCATTATGTCGTGAGATTGTATGAGAGAGAGAGAGAGAGGTGTAAGAGACGTGTGTTAGACTTGATTTTAATTGTTCCCTCAGTCAGTCAGGAGATGACAATTAATTGAGTCAGTCTATCAGAAGACCTTGACTAGAAGGAGTCAGCAAGATGTCACTGCAGTCACCTACAACCATATTAAGCCAACAGGAGTTAGTTAGCTCAAAGCACACAGACAGAGGTTAGCTCACCTGGGACCATTCATCACAAAATTAGATTGAAAAAAAAAAAGTGATTAATCTTGGTACTTTCAAAGAAACATGGACAGTTATGGTACACCAAGACAAGGTGGGATCAGTTGAATTTAAGTCTTTACATCAGGTGCTTGATTCAGACAGACAGACAACCCCCTACCTGTGGTGGAAAAAGTACCCAAATGTTATACATAAGTAAAAGTATAGATAACTTAATAGAAAGTTACTCAAGTAAAAGTGAAAGTCACCCAGTAAAATACTACTTCAGTAAAAGTCTAAAAGTATTTGGTTTTTAGAAATACTTAAGTATCAAAAGTAATTGTAATTTCTAAAATGTACTTAATATATATAAATAATTTAAAATGTCTTCTATTAAGGAAAGCAGACAGCACCATTTTCTTGTTTTAAAAATGGATAGCCAGGGGCACACTCCAACACCCAAGACATTATTTACAAATGATGCATTTGTGTTTAGTGAGTCTGCCAGAACATAGGCAGTAGGGATGACCACATGTTCTCTTGAAAATTGTGAAATTCACACACACATATCATGTTCTGCTAAACACACACTCTCTCAGACACACACATCCCATCCAAATCAACCAATTGCATATTTCCTACAGGGCATTTAAACCTATTTATACCCAGACAGTGTGTGTGTGTGTGTGTGTGTGTGTGTGAGAGTGGCAGGTAGGGGTGTGTGGAGGGCAGGTCTGCTATATTCCTGCCTCTCCCAGTCCACTGCTGATTCATAATTAGACCTGAACCCAGCACACCCACACTGGGGGAGGTCAGGGGGGTGAGGCGCGGGGAGGTGCGGTCTGCCTGATGGGCACCAAATGAACAAATTATGATGGCCCCCTCTGGGCGTGATGGGGTCAAACGGCCCGCGCCCCGCCGCTGACAGTTCAATTTCCCCCCAACGCAGCCTCATTCGCCCAATGCTAATTATGAATGAAACGTTATCAGCCTTTGACAATTCCCCCCCTACACACAGACAACGGAAGGAGGGTGTGTGTTTGGAGGGGTGGGATGGTTTAAAAGGCATTTGTGAGAGATCCTCTAATGTCAAAATGTTATTAGAGAGAGGGAGAATGAAAAGAGAGAGAAAGTAGGAAAGAAGAGAGGGAGAGAGGAAGGGAAAAATAGGGGGGAGAGGGAGATCGAGGAGAGGAGGGGTCAGAGACAGTGACCAGGGTTAATGTAAATGTCTTTGATAACCAGGCAGTAATTCTCTAAAAGGGCCGAAGCGCTCAGCTGAGACACACTCACCGCTTCTGTGGGCTGATTGGTGAGAAATAGAAATGACACCGGGGCAAGTGTGTGTCTGTGAAGGATATTGGTGTGTGTGTGTGTGTGTGTGTGTGTGTGTGAGAGAGAGAGTGAGAGAGAGAGAGAGACAGATAGGAAGTGAGTGGGTGATACTATGTGTGTGTGTGTGTGTGTGTGTGTGTGTGTGTGTGTGTGTGTGTGTGTGTGTGTGTGTGTGTGTGTGTCTGCTCGCACATCTTTGAAATATGTAGCGAGAGGGTTGTGAGGTTATTTACCCCAGTCTATGAATCCTGATGGCCATCATGTATTTATGCATAGGATTGACTCTCAATCAGATGCTGATGTGCAAACAGCACCCTGTTAAATCTGCATTTCTATTGTCTATTACTGCCTGGCCTTAACCGATCAGTAAACACACCACTCTGCCTGAGACACCCTGTCAATCACACACACACACACACGCACGCGCACACTGATACAAACACACTGGATGAGTGAAGACTGAAAAAAAAAGTACGAAAAGATTGTATACGTACGAGAGAGAACTTATTATTTGTCGGTAAGACAATGAATGTAATGGGAACATTATGGGACGTTATAGTGATGTTATAGGGACATATCTACTCTCTATAGAATTAGCTCATATTGGTTGATTGGTCACACATGCTCCTCAGCTAAAGTAGTGCTGGTACAAGGCCAACAAACACATAAATCTAACACCAAAGAGAAAAAGAGCCATTCAACTGGGAAAAGGTCAACCATAATGCATAGACACACTGTAGACTACAGAGACACCAGGGAGAGAACAACTGACAGAGAGGGAGGTGGAGAGAGAGACAGAGAGGGAAGTGGAGAGAGAGACAGAGAGGGAGTTCGAGAGGGAGGTGGATGGAGGTTGGCACTGAGCGTTGTATGAACAGCGCACATGGAGAGAGGAAAACAGAAAGACTGTAAAACACAGGAAATGCAATTGTATGAGTGGAGAGGGATATTATTTATAAATATGTCCAAGAAGGAGGAAAGGGAGATGATTTATAAATACAGTACCAGTCAAAAGTTTGGACACACCTACTCATTCAAGGGGTTTTCTTTATTTCACTATTTTCTACATTGTTGAATAATAGTGAAGACATCAAAACTATGAAATAACACATATGGAATCATGTAGTAACCAAAAAAGTGTTAAACAAATCAAAATATATTTTATATTTGAGATTCTTCAAAGTAGCCACCCTTCGCAGTGATGACAGCTTTGCACACGCTTGGCATTCTCTCAACCAGCTTCACCTGGAATGCTTTTCCAACAGTCTTGAAGGAGTTCCCACATATGCTGAGCTCTTGTTGGCTGCTTTTCCTTCACTCTGCAGTCCATCTCATACCAAACCACCACAATTGGGTTGAGGTCGGGTGATTGTGGAGGCCAGGTCATCTGATGCCACACTCCATCACTCTCCTTCTTGGTCAAATAGCCCTTACACAACCTGGAGGTGTGTTGGGTCATTGTCCTGTTGAAAAACAAATCACAGTCCCCCTAAGCCCACACCAGATGGTATCGCTGCAAAACGGTGGTAAAACGCTAAACGCCTTGAATTCTAAATAAATCACAGACAGTGTCACCAGCAAATCACTCCCATATCATCACACCTCCTCCATACTTCACAGTGGGAACCACACATGCAGAGATAATCCGTTCACCTACTGTACTCTGCATCTCACAGAGGTTGGAACCAAAAATCTCAAATTTGGACTCATCAGACCAAAGGACCGATTTCCACCGGTATAATGTCACCACGAAGTCCCTTCTTATTGGTGTCCTTTAGTAGTGGTTTCTTTGCAGCAATTTGACCATGAAGGCCTGATTCAGTCTCCTCTGAACAGTTGATGTTACTTGAACTCTGTGAAGCATTTATTTAGGCTGCAATCTGAGGTGCAGAGGATAATGAACTTATCCTCTGCAGCAGAGGTAACACTTCCTTTCCTGTGGCGGTTCTCATGAGATCCAGTTTCATCATAGCACTTGATGGTTTTTGCGACTGCACTTGAAGAAATGTTCAAAGTTCTTGAAATGTTCCGGAGTGAGTAGCTTTCATGTTTTTTTTTCTTTATTTAACTAGGCAAGTCAGTTAAGAACAAATTCTTATTTTCAATGACGGCCTAGGAACAGTGGGTTAACTGCCTTGTTCAGAGGCAGAACGACAGATTTTTACCTTGTCAGCTCAGGGATTCGATCTAGCAACCTTCCGGTTACTAGTCCAACGCTCTAACCACTAGGCTACGCTGCTGCCACTAGGCTACGCTGCCACCCATGTCTTAAATGGACTGTAGTTTCTCTTTGCTTATTTGAGCTGTTCTTGCCAAAATATGGACTCACAACACAACTGATTGGCTCAAATGCATTAAGGAAAGAAATTCCACAAATTAACTTTTAACAAGGAACACCTGTTAATTGAAATGCATTCCAGGTAAGTACCTCGTGAAGCTGGTTGAGAGAATGCCAAGAGTGTGCAAAGCTGTCATTCAGGCAAAGGGTGTCTACATTGAAGAATCTCAAATATAAAATATATTTTGATTTGCTTAACACTTTTTTGGTTACAACATGATTATTTCATAGTTTTGATGTCTTCACTATTATTCTACAATGTAGAAAATAGTAAAAAGAAAGAAAAACCCTTGCATGAGTCCAAACCTTTGACTGGTACTGTATGTCCAGAAAGGAGGAAAGGGAGATGATTTATACAGTGCCGTTGGAAAGTATTCAGACCCCTTGACTTTTTCCACATTTTGTTAGGTTACAGCCTTACTCTAAAATGGATTAAATTGTTTTCCCCCTCATCAATCGACACACAATAGCCCATAATGACAAAGCAAAAACTTTGAGAATTCTTTGCTAATTAATTGAAAATAAAAAACTGAAATATCACATTTACGCATTCAGACCCTTCACTCAGTACTTTGTGGAAGCACCATTGGCAGCTATTATCACCTCAAGTCTTTTTGGATGTGACGCTACAAACTTGGCACACCTGTATTTGGGAAGTTTCTTCCATTCTTCTCTGCAGATCCTCTCAAGCTCTATCAGGTTGGATGGGGAGCGTTGCTGCACAGATATTCTCAAGTCTCTCCAGAGATCTTCGATCTGTTTCAAGTCCGGGCTCTGGCTGGGCCACTCAAGGAAATTCAGAGACTAGTCCCGAAAGCCACTCCTGCGTTGTCTTGGCTGTGTTCTTAGGGTCGGTATCCTGTTGGAAAGTGAACCTTCGCCCCAGTCTGAGGTCCTGAGTGCTCAGGAGCAGGTTGTAATCAAGGACCTCTCTGTACTTTGCTCCGTTCATCTTCGCCTTGATCCTGACTGGTCTCCCAGTCCCAGTCCCTGGCTGTCATGTGCCTTTGACTGAGGAGTGGCTTCCGTCTGGCCACTCTAACATAAAGGCCTGATTCTTGGAGTGCTGCAGAGATGGTTGTCCATCTGGAAGGTTCTCCCATCTCCACAGAAGAACTCTGGAGCTCTGTCAGAGTGACCATCGGGTTCTTCATCACCTCCCTGACCAAGGCCCTTCTCCCCCGATTGCTCAGTTTGACCATGCGGCCAGCTCTAGGAAGGGTCTTGGTGGTTCCAACTTATTCCATTTAAGATTGATGGAGGCCACTGTGTTCTTGGGTACCTTTAATGCTGCAGAAATGCTTTGGTACCCTTCCTCAGATCTGTGCTTCGACACAATCGTGTCTTGGAGCTCTATGGACAATTCCTTCAACCTCATGGCTTGGTTTTTGCTTTGACATGCACTGTCAACTGTGGGACCTTGTATAGACAGGTGTGTGCCCCTCCAAATCATGTCCAATCAATTGAATTTTCCACAGGTGGGCTCCAATCAAGTTGTAGATACATCTTAAGGATTATCAATGGAAACAGTGTGCACCTGAGCTCAATTTTGAGTCTCATAGCAGAGGGTCTGAATACTTATCTAAATACGTTTTTTTGCTTCGTCATTATGGGGTATTGTGTGTAGATTGATGAGGAAATTGTTTTATTTAATATATTTTAGAATAAGGCTGTAATGTAATAAAATGTGGAAAAATTCAAGAGGTCTGAATACTTTCCGAAGGCACTGTAAATATGTCCAGGAAGGAGGAAAGGGGAGATTATTTATAAATATGTCCAGGAAGGAGGAAAGGGGAGATGATTTATAAATATGTCCAGGAAGGAGGAAAGGGGAGATGATTTATAAATATGTCCAGGAAGGAGGAAAGGGGAGATGATTTATAAATATGTCCAGGAAGGAGGAAAGGGGAGATGATTTATAAATATGTCCAGGAAGGAGGAAAGGGGAGATGATTTATAAATATGTCCAGGAAGGAGGAAAGGGGAGATGATTTATAAATATGTCCAGGAAGGAGGAAAGGGGAGATGATTTATAAATATGTCCAGGAAGGAGGAAAGGGGAGATGATTTATAAATATGTCCAGGAAGGAGGAAAGGGGAGATGATTTATAAATATGTCCAGGAAGGAGGAAAGGGGAGATGATTTATAAATATGTCCAGGAAGGAGGAAAGGGGAGATGATTTATAAATATGTCCAGGAAGGAGGAAAGGGGAGATGATTTATAAATATGTCCAGGAAGGAGGAAAGGGGAGATGATTTATAAATATGTCCAGGAAGGAGGAAAGGGGAGATGATTTATAAATATGTCCAGGAAGGAGGAAAGGGGAGATGATTTATAAATATGTCCAGGAAGGAGGAAAGGGGAGATGATTTATAAATATGTCCAGGAAGGAGGAAAGGGGAGATGATTTATAAATATGTCCAGGAAGGAGGAAAGGGGAGATGATTTATAAATATGTCCAGGAAGGAGGAAAGGGGAGATGATTTATAAATATGTCCAGGAAGGAGGAAAGGGGAGATGATTTATAAATATGTCCAGGAAGGAGGAAAGGGGAGATGATTTATAAATATGTCCAGGAAGGAGGAAAGGGGAGATGATTTATAAATATGTCCAGGAAGGAGGAAAGGGGAGATGATTTATAAATATGTCCAGGAAGGAGGAAAGGGGAGATGATTTATAAATATGTCCAGGAAGGAGGAAAGGGGAGATGATTTATAAATATGTCCAGGAAGGAGGAAAGGGGAGATGATTTATAAATATGTCCAGGAAGGAGGAAAGGGGAGATGATTTATAAATATGTCCAGGAAGGAGGAAAGGGGAGATGATTTATAAATATGTCCAGGAAGGAGGAAAGGGGAGATGATTTATAAATATGTCCAGGAAGGAGGAAAGGGGAGATGATTTATAAATATGTCCAGGAAGGAGGAAAGGGGAGATGATTTATAAATATGTCCAGGAAGGAGGAAAGGGGAGATGATTTATAAATATGTCCAGGAAGGAGGAAAGGGGAGATGATTTATAAATATGTCCAGGAAGGAGGAAAGGGGAGATGATTTATAAATATGTCCAGGAAGGAGGAAAGGGGAGATGATTTATAAATATGTCCAGGAAGGAGGAAAGGGGAGATGATTTATAAATATGTCCAGGAAGGAGGAAAGGGGAGATGATTTATAAATATGTCCAGGAAGGAGGAAAGGGGAGATGATTTATAAATATGTCCAGGAAGGAGGAAAGGGGAGATGATTTATAAATATGTCCAGGAAGGAGGAAAGGGGAGATGATTTATAAATATGTCCAGGAAGGAGGAAAGGGGAGATGATTTATAAATATGTCCAAGAAGGAGGAAAGGGGAGATGATTTATAAATATGTCCAAGAAGGAGGAAAGGGGAGATGATTTATAAATATGTCCAAGAAGGAGGAAAGGGAGATGATTTATAAATATGTCCAAGAAGGAGGAAAGGGAGATGATTTATAAATATGTCCAGGAAGGAGGAAAGGGATATGATTTATAAATATGTCCAGGAAGGAGGAAAGGGATATGATTTATAAATATGTCCAGGAAGGAGGAAAGAGAGATGATTTATAAATATGTCCAGGAAGGAGGAAAGGGATATGATTTATAAATATGTCCAGGAAGGAGGAAAGGGGAGATGATTTATAAATATGTCCAGGAAGGAGGAAAGGGATATGATTTATAAATATGTCCAGGAAGGAGGAAAGGGAGATGATTTATAAATATGTCCAGGAAGGAGGAAAGGGGAGATGATTTATAAATATGTCCAGGAAGGAGGAAAGGGAGATGATTTATAAATATGTCCAGGAAGGAGGAAAGGGGAGATGCTTTATAAATATGTCCAGGAAGGAGGAAAGGGGAGATGATTTATAAATATGTCCAAGAAGGAGGAAAGGGGAGATGATTTATAAATATGTCCAAGAAGGAGGAAAGGGGAGATGATTTATAAATATGTCCAAGAAGGAGGAAAGGGAGATGATTTATAAATATGTCCAAGAAGGAGGAAAGGGTCAACAGCCAACTCCAGAAGGAGATTCCAGCCACTAGAGAGACAGTCTTTTAAAGACACTCTACTGTACAGTATGATCCAACACGTTTCTCTCTCAGCTGTCACACACACACACACACACACACACACACACACACACACACACACACACACACACACACACACACACACACACACACACACACACACACACACACACACACACACACACACACACACACACACACACACACACCAAGGGATGGATAAACAGACAGACAGATCTACACACACTCTCACCTGGATGGTGGAAGAGACATTGGAGAGTGACAGGCCCTCCAGGTCTCCTAGCAGGCTAGGGGAGAGGACAGAAGACTTGTGCTGGGTCACTGGTGCAGGAGTGACTACAGGACACACACACAGAACACTTATGAGATGAACTCCAACTGGAAATCTTGTGGTATTTTTCCCAGCTACATGCTGTTTTACAGACAGAAAACTCACAGTCGCCCAGATCCAACAGACACACCTCCTTCATTGACTTCACCTCCACCTGGAGAAAAGACCAGCAGAATCCTACATGAGAAACATACTGTCCCTAGACTGACTTTGAACAGGTGCTGGATAAAATATTAATTAATGGTCGACCCTTAGGTCTGTGTCACATTGTCAAACATATTTATAGTAAAAACACTTGGCAGAGTACAGCACAGTATATCATAACATAAGAGTTTTCTTTTTTAGCAAATGTTCCAACATGAATGGCAGATGAATGAAGGCTATAGATGAAAGAGAAAGAAGAACTAGTGGGAAAGAGAGAAAGATGACAGGCAGAATATTAAAGTAAAGTCTATCTGTATGTATTTGTGGGAATGTAGCCTACACACTGCCCTATTTGACTGACAGTGTCTATACAATGCAGTAACATGATATTCCTAAACACGTCTGCTATGTGCATAAAATATATTATATTTCTCAGGCTGCTGTGTGTATATACACATCTGTAGGGTCTGTATGATCTACATGGGCCAGCCATGAGACATGTCGTGTCACAATCCATAGATACACTCCATTGACTCTAACTCCTACAACTAGGCCAGGCTTGTCAAAAGGCGACTCAGAATATTAGGACGTGCATCGTCACATATACAACACAACAGGCCCTCTGTCTCTCCATGCCCTCCTAACCACCCACAGCCCTGTTCACTTCTCATAAAGAACCATAAAATTCCACTCTGCTTACTGCAGGATCCACAAATGGAGGAGTGTGTGAGAAGGCATATGAGTGAAAACAAACAATTATGTTAGAGGGCGTATCTTCTCAGATCGTCTCTGATAGATGCTTGGTGGCAAAGAAGAAACCCTTGTTAACAGGCGGATTGAGAGAGAAAGAGAAGAGAGAAAGAGGGAGAGAAAAGACAGAGAGATGCATAATGCATAGGTCGTAGGAGCAAAGTGTGTAAAATGAAAATGTCAGTGCAGAAAAGAGGGAATCAGAAAGAGAGTGAATCAGAAAGAGAGAGGGGGAGAATCAGAGAGAATCAGAAAGAGAGGGGGAGAATCAAAGAGAGAATCAGAAAGAGAGGGGGAGAATCAGAAAGAGAGAGGGGCTGCGTTTCAAACTCATAAAAGACACACCCTCCCCACTTACTCTCGTCTTATGCCCTTGGGGGAATCTCCGTCACCATCTTGACCATCGGTCCAAACGATTAGCCAAACAAGGGAACTTCGCAAAGTAAGCCCCTCAGCCCCTATTTTTGATAGAGTTTGCGAGTGTACAATTATGTTCACTTCGGGGCCTGAAACACCCCATAATTCAATTTGCGATGATTGCACATCCGCTAAGAAAACTCTGCCAAAACTTAAAACCTCAACGTCAATATGGAGAAGTAAACATACAAGTGTAAGTAAAAACAAATGTAAATAAGTTAGAAATTGTGCTACTAATGCACAAACACGTCTCATAAAATGTATGACGTTTTTGTTTGGTTAGCTTTTGGAAATTATATAAATAAATGTTTTTCCTTCTTCAGAAGTTCCAGCTAGGCATGAAAACGTTAGTTAGCTAATTAATTTGCTAGCTATCATACAGTGGGCGTATATTCATAATTATATAGTTAATATAAGTAGACATGCAATCATAATTGACTGTAGCGCATATAAAGCACCCACAAGCTACCGGTGGCTGAAAACACAATTGTCGCGGGATGAACGAGTGATGTACTTCCGGGCAAGGGCGGTCCATTTAAAATGAATTCCTTCCTCCCTTGCAAGTGTAAACTCGTCAGATGTCATCAGAAGTGTCCACTTAATTTGAGGCCTGAGGGTGTGTCTGTTAAGTGTTTGGAATGCAGCCAGGGATAATCAGAAAGAGAATCAGAAAGAGAGAATCAGAAAGAGAGTGGGAGAGAATCAGAAAGAGAGTGGGAGAGAATCAGAAAGAGAGTGAGAATCAGAAAGAGAGAATCAGAAAGAGAGAGAGAGATAATCAGAAAGAGAGTGGGAGAGAATCAGAAAGAGAGTGGGAGAGAATCAGAAAGAGAGTGGGAGAGAATCAGAAAGAGAGTGAGAATCAGAAAGAGAGAATCAGAAAGAGAGAGAGAGATAATCAGAAAGAGAGTGGGAGAGAATCAGAAAGAGAGTGGGAGAGAATCAGAAAGAGAGAGGGAGAGAATCAGAAAGAGAGAGAGAGAGAATCAGAAAGAGAGAGGGAGAGAATCAGAAAGAGAGAGAGAGAGAATCAGAAAGAGAGTGGGAGAGAATCAGAAAGAGAGAGAGAGAATCAGAAAGAGAGAGAGAGAATCAGAAAGAGGGTGGGAGAGAATCAGAAAGAGGGTGGGAGAGAATCAGAAAGAGGGTGGGAGAGAATCAGAAAGAGGGTGGGAGAGAATCAGAAAGAGGGTGGGAGAGAATCAGAAAGAGGGTGGGAGAGAATCAGAAAGAGGGTGGGGGAGAATCAGAAAGAGGGTGGGGGAGAATCAGAAAGAGGGTGGGAGGGAATCAGAAAGAGGGTGGGAGGGAATCAGAAAGAGGGTGGGAGAGAATCAGAAAGAGGGTGGGAGGGAATCAGAAAGAGGGTGGGAGAGAATCAGAAAGAGGGTGGGAGAGAATCAGAAAGAGGGTGGGAGAGAATCAGAAAGAGGGTGGGAGAGAATCAGAAAGAGGGTGGGAGAGAATCAGAAAGAGGGTGGGAGAGAATCAGAAAGAGGCAGGGAAGGATGAGGTGAGAGAAAAAGCAAGAAGAAACAAATAAGACCAAATCATATTCCGCTGTGTAAAATGTGATTTCTCTGCCTCCAGTAGCTCTTCAAAGACACTGTTCACACTCACTAACACACTGTATACTGTTGTACCATGATGAACAGCGGGTTGATTCATACTCTCTTATTTACGGTGTGGAGAACAGCTCAGATTGGACACAGGTCAACAGACCTTCATCTGTTCAGAGTCAGACCACGGCCTCAATTCAATCAACTGCCGATAAAGGAACACTCAAGAGAGTTAACGCTAGCTGTATCTTAGATGTTAAGCATGCTAGAACTGACACACCTAGCAAGCTGTTTCCCTCCCAGTTGGTTGGTTGTCTCACCTTGGGTTTGGCTTTAGACTTGGTCTTCTTCTTGTGTTCGGTGCCTGAGTCAGAGTCTGTGTGGGTGTCAGAGTCTGATTCTGAATCAGAGGAGCTCTCTTCTGCAGACGAACTGTTGGCTTCTTTAGCAACGTTCCCATTCTCATCTGAATCACTGACACAGGAACACGCACACACATAAACGAACACACATGCACGTTGAGGAGAGAGAACACAAAAGGTTGTAAGAGTTCAACCTCCAAATCACATTCCAACACTTTTCAACCTGTAACTGATAAAGGAGTGTTTAAAGATGATTTCCCATGAGGAAATCTAAGGAATAGGGCACCTTTAACATATCTTAAACTGAAGAGTGTAATACATTAACGCGTGTTTCCTATAACCAAAACATAAAAAACATGACAAAGTTTCAATACGAAGGGGAAAGTGTTACGCATCTATCCATTCAAACACTTTCCATTCTGCACCACGTAGTGCAGTCTGCTGGAGCTCACACTCAAACTCTGTCAGAACAACCTAGATCAATCTGTTTTGGTTCGCCCACTTAATTTAATATCGCTTTGGCTAAAAAGTTATCCTCCTCCCTCCCTCCATCTCCCTCTCTCTTCAATTTGTCCTGATAATGAGTGTTTACTGGGGCTGCCTGGGATTTTCAGCTGTTAAATTAACGAGGAGAATTGTGACGGTAACTGGCTTTTTAACTTGGCCGATGATGAGAAGCCAGTATTAATTTGGCCTACAGATTTCATTTGTTTCGAACAGGAAAAAGCGATATAAATCAGAGTGGGCCTGATTAAGCCCTGCCTGGAATGACTGGGCTGTAATGAGGGCATTATGCTGGGTTTGTTGTGGAAGCACTGGGGTGAGCTGGGATAATTACTGTGTGTGTGTCGGTGTGTGTGTTTGCGAGAGAGATTGTGTGTGTGTGGGATAGTGTGTGTGTGTGGGATAGTGTGTGTGTGTGTGTGTGTGTGTGAAATCACTGGGGTGAGCTGCTCTAATTACACTCTAATGGAGGGAACAAGGTCAGCTGCCGGCCTGTCATACAGCGCAAGCAGGTAGGGTGTGTGTGTGTGTGTGCGAAAGAAAGCTGGGGTGAGTGAAATAGAACGTGTCAGGGACAAAATTTGCCAGTGTGTAACAGTGTGCGTGTGTGTGTATTCAGCAGTAATGACTCAGATCTCATTCATTGGTACCACCAGGCAGCTAAATGCCCAATCCACAGTCATTATCTATCGGCCATGTAAATCTGGACCACTGCTGATGGAGCTCACACTAACTACATTCTAACTGCTCTGAACGTGTGTGTACAGTAGGTGTCATCGTATGTCTTCAACATGACCAGAGAGAATGTGTGTGAGAGACAGAGAAAGTGAACAGATGGAGAATGAGATTATTGATGCCACAATGCACTGATCACGTTGCTGACTGTGACCATGACTTCAGACAGCTGCACTGTTGTATGAGCGACCACACACACACACACACACACACACACACACACACACACACACAACCCTTGCCTAATTATCACGCTCAGCCTTCGATAAAACAGGTAAGACCTCAATAGATAAATTCAGCAAGAAGAGAAATGATAGACACACAATACATATAGGTTCCAAACCAAGGACCTAGTCAGGGGAGTGGGCATGTTCCATGATAGTGTGGTACCCGTCTTTGGCCGTTGGTTTGACTGTCTTCTTCTGTAGTGGGGTCTTAGTTTTCCTCTTCTTCTTTTCAGAGTCAGAGTCAGATTCACTGGAACTCTTCTCTGATTGGCTGGAGGACTTGTCTGACTCCTCACTGCTCTGACTGCTGTTCTTCTCGACACGGCTCTCTGCATCGCTGCCTGACTCTGGACACACATGTTCATTTTGTAAGATGTGCAGTCTTACAGATAAAATGGATTGGACTGGCAATGCAAACACTCACAAGAGAACTTTATGTTACACACGTGGACACACACACCTTCACTACTACTACTGCTACTGTCATCCGCACTGCTACTGCTCCCTGGTCCCTTCCCCTCCTCTCCAGAGTCAGAGTAGAACTTGTCATCTGATGACTTGGCAGGCTTGGATTTACCAGTCTTCCCTAGAGATGGAGCCCACTCCTTCACCTGGCAACAGAACAGGAAGTGACGTCAGAGGAAGTGAGGTACAGTAAGAGGAAGTAAAGTAAGAGAAGGGAGGAGAGTTGGGAGAACTGCAAACGTATTGAAACGTAGCAAAATGGATTTGTAGTTTGGGTGACAGAGTTGACCATGACCACCCTTGGTGTAGGGCCGGGGTGAGGTGAGCAGTAGAAGGAAAGATGGAATGATGGATCTTTACCGGCTCAATCACCTCCACATTCCTCACTGACTGGTCAGGAGCCACGGCAGGCCAATCAGAAAGCTCCAGGTAGCCACTGGCTTTGGTGTTGATGGTGTGGGACAGGGTTCCCAACTGGTAACGATCGCGGTCTGACAGAGGGAGAGAGACAGAGAGAGGTAAAGAGAGGTAGAGGGGGAGACACAGGGAAGAGGAGAAGAGAAAAAGATGGGGAGAGGGCAAGATGGAGGGAGGAGAAAGAGGAACAAGAGGGATGGAGAAATAGAGGAGAAAACGTGTCAGAGGAGAATCATTGGAGTTAGGGAGAGAGGAAAAGAAAAGAAGGAAACAATGATTAACATTGGAGGGGGGAGAAGGGTTGAGAGGCAGGGGTCTCAATGTCACAGCAGTGCTCTCTCAATATGCAGGACAGAGAGTAATTGGCCTTAAACACTCTGAAATGTCACTATATAAACACATACACAACTCTGTTTAATAAAGGGTCCAGGAGCCCACAGGAGCACATACACGGCAGCGGGCAACACAGATTAAAAGGATTCTCCCTCCCTAATGGTGAATATAGGAGGTGTAATCAGTCAAAGTGCCTGGGGAGGTCTGCCTTCAAAACAGGCTTTCTCTAACTAAAAAGATGGAGAGAAAAAAGAGGCGTTAAAGTGTGAATATTAAGAATGACAGGAGCGGTTAACGTTTTCCATAAACATCTAGCAGACGCAGAGACCTCCGCAGAATAATAATGTTTAGGAGGCTGCTTCTGTCTCTTATCTGGATTAAAGTCAAGTGTGTGTGTGTGTATGTGTGTGTTCTCTGCGTCTCAGAAAGGTTAGTATTAGCCAGGTAATTCATCCATCTCATATGAGCCAGAGAGAGAGCCCTGACCCCAATGCCATTCAGAGAGACCCACACAATTCCCTATCTAGTGCGCTATTTAAAAAGGTACCTTTGTAGGCAGACTTGAGGACAGGTGCTGGTTTGGGAGCCAGCAGAATGCGGTGGGCGTACTTGCTGAGCGCTCCATTCTTGTCATTGGGCACAATGAGCTGGCGGATGAATCGCGTGCGGTCTCTGATGTCATAGTTCTGGTCATATTTCCCCAGGTTCAGAATGTACTGGGTCAACAGCTTAGTCTGGATGGAAGAAAGGAGGGAGAGAGGGGGGATGGAGGGAAGGAGAGATGGGAGGGAGATGGGAAGATATGGTGGGAGAGAGGGAAGGAGGAGAGAGAGAGAAAGATAGAGGGGACGGGGCAGGAGAAAGATAGAGGGGACGGGGCAGGAAAAAGAGCAGGGGAAAGATGGAGGGATATGGTAAGATATTGAAGGAGATGGAGGGAAATGGGGAGAAAACACACACACAAAAAAAAAAAAAAAAAACCACACAGCTCTGGGGCATCACACTAAATGTTCCCTCTTCTCCTCGTCTTTCTCCAGCTGAGACTGCTCCTCACTAGCTGTATGAGTGACAACCTCTCCCTGTACCAGGTGGCTTTATGGTCTGAGATGGGAAGTGCTTTCCTTACACTAGCATATATTATTTAGAGAGGAATAAAAACAAGAGTTACTACCTGAACAGTAACATTACACCTCTCTCTTTCTCTCTCCCCACCCCCTCTCTGAAACATTACCAGGGGATACCGGTGTAATAATGTGCTCATTTGAGGCTGCAGCAGCAGCGTCTGCAGTGTGGTCATAATCCCAGCTTGGCAGCCATATTGCCTCCCATCTGATTTACATTTTACATTTTAGTCATTTAGCAGACGCTCTTATCCAGAGCGACTTACAGTAGAGTGCATACATTTTATTACATTTTTACATACTGAGACAAGGATATCCCTACCGGCCAAACCCTCCCTAACCCGGACGACGCTATGCCAATTGTGCGTCGCCCCACGGACCTCCCGGTTGCGGCCGGCTGCGACAGAGCCTGGTCGCGAACCCAGCCCAGCCTGGGCGCGAACCCAGAGACTCTGGTGGCGCAGCTAGCACTGCGATGCACTGCGCCACCCGGGAGGACATAGATAGAATGGGCCTTCAGTTCTCATAAGAGGGGAGGCAGGGAGATGGGAGAATGCGCGACATTGAAGCCTGCTCTTAACAAAGCATTTAGCTCTGAGGTTATGATATAGGACTTCTGTTAGACCCAGCAGGCTGAACCAAACCGGAATACTTAGGAAAGACACTGGCGAAACTATATTAGCAGCTAGTGCCTAAGTAGCCAAATAACTAGAACAACTGGAAGTCATCATAAGCTGAATTGACATGGTAATAACAGCTTAATAACATCTTATAGGCTACTGCACAGTTTAGCGTAGACTATGTATGTAGGTATGTTTTACCTGTTTGGAGTTGGTGAGGTAGAGTTTGGCAGCCAGGTTGACAGTCTGGAGCTTGACGATGTCCTCCTCGGAGGTGAAGCTCTTGGCCATCTTGCGGAGGACATCAGGGGCGATCTTAGGGACCCTCTCACAATACTCTCCCATCAGCCACAGGATGCTGGCCCGCGCCATCGGCACCTGGAGACACAGAGGGGTTAGTCCTCACTGTACTCTCCTATCAGCCACAGGATACTGGCCTGTGCCATCAGCACGGGTTACTCTATGTTAAGATTGTGCAGACAATTAAATGTTCCAACTCACACAAGATCAGTCTCATGAAATACACACTCGGACACAGACACACAAATGTTCAGATAGTGGTAGACGTACAGTGATCTTGTCAAAGAGTTTGGCCATGTGTTTGATGATATCACTGTGCTGGGTGGGCTGGGTCTGGAGCAGCTTCCTGATCACCACCACGCTCTCCGCCACCACCGTCTCTGTAATGACTTCATACGGTTACATTTAAAACAAAACCTACAAGAGGATTTCACACACATCAAACTTTGGAAAGAAGCTGGACAAAGAACCAATCAGTCGATCAATTAAACCAATGGACTGGATCCCTCCCCCATACCGTCTCTGTTAGAGAGCAGCAGCACCAGTCCATTGAGGCAGGTGTCTGTGACCTCAGAGATGTTGGTGGCACACCTGCCTATGGCCTGGATGGTACCGGCAGCAAACTGCTTGTCCTGGCTCTTCACATAGGTCTGGAAAAACCAAAGCACAAGTTGGAGCCATTCACTGTAAAAGGCAATAAATACATGTGCCAGAGAAGGGTAAAGGGTTTGAATGTAAAAAAGAGGAAAAGAGAGCAAGAAAGAGAGAGAAAAAAGAACGAGGAGAGAAAAACGTACCTGGAACTCTCTAAGGATGGTGGAGATGTTGGCTTCGTTGGCCAGGCTGGTCAAGATCTCCAGCTGGGGAGTCAAGAAAGAGCTGATCACACACCTGAACTCATCTCACAGTTTACTTTTACATTAACTAGGTCATCATGAGGGAGCTTACCTTGAGTGATTTGATGTGAGTGGCATCTGTGGATCTCACATAAAAACTCTTCATGTAAGGTTCAAACATGCCCTAGTGAGACAACACCAAAACATACAGTTCAAAACATACAGTGTGCCAATACATCTATGCACGCTAAACTACAACTAAAATGACCTACTACTACAGATGTAGGATCTTAATTTCACCTAGATATTGTCACATCAAAATAATCCTGCAGCAACAGGATTTTAACGTTTAATCCATAATGTTGCTTGATTGGTGGTTAGGCTATTAGCTGGCCATATGTAGGTTACATGAAAGGTGCAATACTGTTAATATACAGTGCACTCGGACAGTATTCAGACCCCTTCCCTTTTTCCACATTTTGTTACAGCCTTATTCTATTTTCTTCCCTCATCAATCTACGCACAATACCCCATAATGACATAGCGAAAACAGGTTTAGACATTTTTGCAAATGTATAAAAAATAAATAAATAAAATACCTAATAAGTATTCAGACACCTATGAGACTCGAAATTGAGCTCAGGTGCATCCTGTTTCCCTTGTTCATCCTTGAGATGTTTCTACTGCACCATCGCTACAGTGAAGCATGGTGGTGGCAGCATTATGCTGTGGGAATGTTTTTCAGCAGCAGGGACTGGGAGACTAGTCAGGATTGCGGGAAAGATGAACGGAGCAAAGTACAGAGAGATCCTTGATGAAAACCTGCTTCAGAGCACTCAGGACCTCAGACTGGGGTGAAGGTTCACCCTCCAACAGGACAACGACCCTAAGCACACAGCCAAGACAACGCAGGAGTGGCTTCGGGACAAGTCTCTGAATCTTATTGAGAGGCCTAGCCAGAGCCCGGACTTGATCGAACATCTCTGGAGAGACCTGAAAATAGCTGTGCAGCGACGCTCCCCATCCAGCCTGACAGAGCTTGAGAGGATCTGCAGAGAAGAATGGGTGAAACTCCCCAAATACAGGGGTGTCAAGAAGACACGAGCCTGTAATCGCTGCCAAAGGTGCTTCAACAAAGTACTGAGTAAAGGGTCTGAATACTTATGTAAATGCATTAGCTCAGTTTTTATTTCATAAATTTCTAAAAAACAGTTTTTGCTTTGTCATTATGGGGTATTGTTTGTAGATTTATGAGGGGGAAAAAACGATTTAATCCATTCTAGAATAAGGCTGTAACATAACAAAATCTGGAAAAAGTCAAGGGGTTGTAATTCTTTCCGAACGCACTGTAACCGTGTGTTAGTGTGGGTTTTCAGTGAATTTATCTAAATCAAATCTCATCTACATTTCCTGCAGGAAAATTATCAGCAACAAAATAGTAATCAAATTAAGAGCCTACATCTTGTAAGGGTGTCTGTCCTGTCTAGGGATTTTAAATGGTTAACCGTTAGTCAGTTAGCCACTGAAAATACATTTGACCAGTCATGCTAGGTATTTTGGTATTTATTAGGATCCCCGTTAACTGTTGCGAAAGCAGCAGCTACTCTTCCTGGGGTCCACACAAATCATGAAACATGACATAAAAACAAAACATTAATAGACAAGAACAGCCCAAGGACAGAATTTCATCAATTTAAAAATAGCACACGTAGCCTACATATCAATACATACAAACTATCTAGATCAAAGAGGGGAGAGGCGTTGTGCCGTGAGGTATTGATTTATCTTTTTTTTTTTTTTTAAACCATGTTTGCTGTTCATTTGAGAAATATGAAATGGAAGGGAGTTCCATGCAATAACGGCTCTTTATAATACTGTATGCTTTCTTGAATTTGTTCTGGATTTGGGGACTGTGAAAAGACCCCTGGTAGTATGTCTGGTGGGGTAAGTGTGTGTGTCAGAGCTGTGTGTAAGTTGACTATGCAAACAATTTGGAATTTTCAACACAATGTTTCTTAATAAAATAAGTGATGCAGCCAGTCTCTCCTTAACAGTCTATAGGTTAATTTGCACAATTTTGTGTAATTAAATTGGGTCAGAATTGAACAAAATCCTCAGTCAAAACAGGAACAGTGTCTGGGTCAACTGGAATTCTTATTTTGCAGACATTTGTAATGTAAGGGGGGTTTAGAGTCAGAAAGTAGCTTTCTTATGTCAACTATATGGTCAAAGATTTTTATAACTAAACCGATATGGCTGTCTCGGCTGAGCCGCAAGCAAGCCAGAGACTCGTTGCTAGGCAACTCACAGATGCAGGCTGCAGGGAGCAGTGGGAGAGAGAGGAGCAGCATGAAGCAGCCAACAGCAGCAGCTAAGCTAGCAACCAAAAAAGTTTCACAGCCTTTCTCTCCTGTTCTACTGGTTTTCATATCAACTTTATTTCGTTGTCCAGAAGCCAAAGGCACAATCCTAGTCATATTAACAACCCAGCCTAGTTGTTGCATACTTACATTTGCTCTCTTTCTAAGTTTCTAACCGAGATCTCTGTCACATGAAATGGATTGCATCAGGTGTCTTTTAGAACAGTGTCTTCCTGCTAATTGCATTTTGGCATATGTTGAAAATGATCTATTCCATTCTCTACTTCACGACAGTAGTTGCATGTTCAATAATGAGAGGATAGGCTTGCTATTGTCGCAAGTTTTTTTAAGCTCTAAATGAAAAATGGCTGTTCCTTCCATGCATAGTATTTTTTGTTGTCATTTTACTGTTTGGAATAAATATAACTGTTTGCTAACCGGTTAATGGGGGTTGGTTTGTCAGCAACAAAATGGAACAAGATTTGCATCCCTAGTCCTTACCTTTCTCTGGATGGACATGGTGGCTATGTTCTGTAATACAATGTATTGCACCTCTCTAAGAGGGAGAGAGAGAAAATATTAAGCCGTCGGAAATCCTCAGGGAAAAAATGAGGGGGAAAAATGGATAGATAGAGATTACCTGTGGCTTCTAAGCAGTCTGATCAGAGATTTGGTGACGATGCTGACCTCGTTTTTAGGAGCCAGGTGCCAGTATAGCTGGGCTACAGACATCACCACCTGACAGACCGAGGACAACAGACACATCCAACATGGCCGCTTAGCAACACCTCAAATACAGACAGTGTTTTTCAACTCCAGTCATACTGTTCCCACTCTTCTTTTTTTTTTTAATTTTTTTTATTTCACCTTTATTTAACCAGGTAGGCAAATTGAGAACACGTTCTCATTTACAATTGCGACCTGGCCAAGATAAAGCAAAGCAGTTCGATACATACAACAACACATAGTTACACATGGAGTAGAACAAACATACAGTCAATAATACAGTGAAAAAATAAGTCTATATACAATGTGAGCAAGTGAGGTGAGATAAGGGAGGTGAAGGCAAACAAAATATATATAAAAATAAATAAAAATATAAAAAGGCCATGGTGGCGAAGTAAATACAATATAGCAAGTAAAAAAAACACTGGAATGGTTGGTTTGCAGTGGAAGAAAGTGCAAAGTAGAGATAGAAATAATGGGGTGCAAAGGAGCAAAAATAAATAAATGAATACAGTAGGTAAAGAGGTAGTTGTTTGGGCTAAATTATAGATAGGCTATGTACAGGTGCAGTAATCTATGAGCTGCTCTGACAGCTGGTGCTTAAAGCTAGTGAGGGAGATAAGTGTTTCCAATTTCAGAGATTTTTGTAGTTTTCTTATTTAGGATGAGTCTCTCTTCACTCAGGACACAAAGCTCTTTAAAGCTCCATATATCAAACAGCTAAGTAAGTAAAGTGCCATGTGTTTTTAAGACGAGACGTGTCATTTAGAAGGTAACAGATAGCCGGAGTAAGAACTGAGGAGTCACATTTGGAAGAAGTGACGGTAAGTGTCGGTAAGATGGAGGGCCGCAGTGTGTTTTCTCTGGTAAAGACATAACATGTCACATTGTAATCAACACACTCATTTGGGACCATTTTTCCTCCTGCTGCTACACTGCAACACAGACCTTGAGTCTCCTGGGTGATGGAGCTCTGCTCACAATGTGTGTGTGTGTTACACAATGGGTGTGTTCCTGTGTAGCAGCGGCAGAATCAGTGGTGGCACGGCGTAGCCTTGGTTCCAGAGACAGCATTGAGGAAGAAGTGAGAACTGAACCACACGCTCAGACGGTTTCATCAAGGCTGCCTGTATCCCTCACAGCAGGTTGAAGAGCAGACACACACACACACACACCACTTACTGCTGTGTATGTGTATATTTCTATGTGTGTGTGTTTATACAACTGTGTGTGTGTGTGTGTGTGTGTGTGTGTGTGTGTGTGGTGTTTGACTCACGGCAGTGTTTCTGCTCTGTAGTAGAGGCTTGGTGTTCCTGAGCAGCAGTCTGTGGTCGGGGTCCATCATGTAGGGCTTGGCCTCTGTCTCATCTCTAGTCTTTTCCTCATCAGACTCATAGAACGCCCTCTCACTGTGCTCATCAAACACACCGTCCTGAAACACACACACATTACACATTTCCTTTCACTCTGCTATTCACAGCACACACATTTACTTTCACTGTGAAACACAGCACACACACAACCACCATAAACGTCAATCTGATAGCACATCAGCCACATCTTTACCACCAGGTGTCAACTCATCATATTCAAAGCCAGATGCACACACACATCTAGAGGTTGCTTGAAGATGACCTGGACACCTGTACAACAGTTAAAAGGTAAAGAAACTTTGCACACTGTGCTCACAAAATATCAGTAGATTTTTTACTGTGCTAATTGCAAATGTTTTGCCTTTCAACAGCTACTGAGGACACGTTTTGTGTAGGGGTTTCCTTTATTATGTTCACACAATAACTGCAACGCTGGGTGAAAAATAACTGAATATAGACTTACATTACCAACACATACTTACTGACAAATGTCTCCCAGTAGACAAATGTCTAACTTTGTGATTTATTTGTAGGTTATATTTGACTCATCATATTGAAGAAATTATTTCTTTATTACTTTAGTGATGATGTCTATTGGTCCTTTACCTGAGACATTTCCTGGTTGGCTTTAAAGAGACATTCAAGACAAGCCATTATTTAAAGGGGCAATCTGCAGTTGCTACATACATTTTTGGACTTAATTATTTGTACCCATTTATTCTTGAAGAATATAACTTATGAATGCCTCATGAGCTTAGTTCAACTGTCGTACCCCATCAGAATGCAAAATATAAGCCTGTTACTCCAATATATAAGCTCACTCCAAAATATAAGCCTGTTACTCCAATATATAAGCTCACTCCAAAATATAAGCCCGTTACTCCAATATTTGTAAACAAAGTAAATGTAAACAAAAACTATAATTTTGATATCATGGATTGTCAGTCCTTGCATACATAACAGTCAATGAATTTGAGAGTGGTTACATTTCTCCAGCCCCATCTCTCAGCTTTTTACAGAAACAGGGAAACCGCTTTGTTACGGTTTTAACTGCTGAGTTCCACTTTAAATGATCACACCACATCTCACACTGTTCTTGTACAATCTTATAAACCATATTTCCTCTTTGCTTCCTCTCCCCTTCCCTCCATCTCTCACCTCTTTCCAGGGGCTGGTGAACTGTGTCCTGGCGTAGCGTGTCAACATGGAGATGATGACCACCTGACCCCACTCCTCCACGTCCACTAGCAGGTTACAGAGTTTACGGTAGTTCTTATGGATCAGGTCAATACGGTCCGGACACACCTCCTCAAAGGCCATCACAACGCTGCCTGCTACCAACTAGAGGACAGGAGGAGAGAGAGGAGGTGTGTTACTGTAGGGCTGGAGCAAAAGCCTCATTAACTCCAGAATCGGCGTTGGAGACCCATGCTCTAGCCTGGTCACATCATAAGCCACCTTGGTTAGAAAGACTGTACTTCCTGATCTAACAGAAATAATTAGGATGTACAGTTAGATTATAATAAAGAAAAACTCAGGCACCACACAGGAGAGGAATAACTGGGTAGAAAACTAGAGCATTTTAAGTCTTCACTAAACTAATCTAACTTCTCATTGCCCTGTGCTCCCGAGTGGCACAGCGGTCTAAGGCAGTGCTAGAGGCGTCACTAGATAACCTGGTTCGATCCCAGGCTGTTTCACAACCGGCCGTGATTGGGAGTCCCATATGACGGCGCACAATTGGCCCAGCATCGTTGTAAATAAGAATTTGTTCTTAACTGACTTGCCTAGTTAAATAAAAAAAAATCAAATAAATCCATCACTAACATAACATGTCCAACATTTCTCATATTTTCTCATAATTATTATTTCAGCTCATAACTAATTGAATGTTCTATTCATGAGACAAGAGAAAGGGGGAAGCGGGAGGAGAGAGGAAGGGGAGGGGGGCAATCAAGTACATTTTATTGGGAGAAAAAAATCCATTTGTCTGGTCCATGTTCTATCCCTATAGTGCTGCTGGCTGGCTGACTGGCTGGCTGGCTGATTGACATGGCTATGTATTAATATGCAAACAGTTTCAACACAGAGAGGCGAGGGGGAGAATGAAGGAGATAGGGAGCGGGATTCGGTCTCTCTCATTACAAAAGACAGGACCCTGGTGGCCACTGCGGAAACCCTGTACATTTACCCATCAGCCTCGCCATGCAGCTGCGTTGATTGTGTATGTGTGTGTGTGTGTGTGTGTGTGTGTGTGTGTGTGTGTGTGTGTGTTTGAGGCCCTCTTACAACTGGGTAGCTGGGAAGCAAAGTGTTAATCATTCAACAATATGGACAGCTTTAGAGAGTAGGCTTCTACATGACTTTTAAAACTTTATACAATGGGTGTGTCTAACCCTGGACGCTGATTGGTTAAAACCGCATTCCAGCAATTGTCTATGCCACAAGTTACCACTGGCTAAAGCTATGATGTTGAAATGCCTATTTACGCTGTTCCATCTCACTGCGCAATCCACTGTCTCATCAGCCCAACCAGAAATTGTATAAACTTGAACTCCACTGTAAAAAGCATGTAGATATTATTTCCCATTTCTTTTAGACTAGCAATTGGTTTTCAATAACGGAGATGTGTATATACCTTGTCTGTCTCTCTGACATTGGCAACATTGTTTCAATATTGAAATTCTATCTCCGGCTTTCCCATAGTAATGAATGTGAAGAGGTCGGGACGAGACAGACAGGCAGGCATATTTTCTCAGCCAGTCAAAATCATGAATCAGCATCATTTTATGGATATATACAAAGTAATTTCAATAGAAAACAGTTCAAATGAAACAAAATGCAGCTAGTTTGCAGTCTTCCAGCTTCAGTTTGAAGTGATTGCGTTAGCTGTGTTGTTGGCTAGCTCCTCTGAACAACAGTGTCCTGACGAGAGAGCACATTTTCTTTGCCAGGGGAAATCACACATTAGCTTATTGTTATGGATGTCTCCAAATAAATGTCACTAGAAAACAGCTTAAACAAAGGCAAATGCAGCTACTTTGCTGTTATTCTGGCTGCACTGTTTGGCATAACTGTAAGTTAGCCTTAGTTGACTAGTTAGCAAGCAAGGGATAAGAACATTTAAAACTAACAACTGGGTCACGTCTCTGACAACCGAACTGATAGAACGAACGAACGATCAGCCAACCGACTTGGCTAGCAACCCTAGATTTGTGTCGGGACTATATATTGTGGAAGGATGAAATAGTATGAAAATAATTTGAATATGTTGGTAACCCGTTTGTGCCGGCCCTCGAGTTCGTCTCGGGCCTAACAACACCCGTGCCAATATATCCTCCAAACACCAGCTTCATGGGCATTATCACTTAAATAGAAAGGTGTGTGAGATAAAATGCATGTTTGGGAGCAGCCTAACTTTGCAACCACAAGTACGTTTTTCAACCAAAAACAAGCTGTTGTGTACAAAAACAACCATATGGACGAAATGAATCAACACAGAGGCAAGGAACGTAACATTGTTTAAGCACTCAGTTTAGCAAGCAATTAGGAAATCCACAGGCAATAAGAAAACTCATAAGCAGAGTTTAACAGAGCTTGTGGTTTATAATTGGAAAGCGACCTAATTGGGTAGTGTGTGGTTTTTAATTGTTTTGCACAGTGTGCTTGGTCTCAGAACTAACAGATGCTGGATGTAAAGTTCCAACTCTGCAAACTTGATCTAGTTTAGCGATCTCACGTTGGAGTACAGTAGTGACAGGACTTGAACAGGAACGTTGTGAGTGTAAGTGTGTGTATCAGTGGATACACTGATGTTCCTAGTATCTCAGGCCTGTTGTGCTCCCTCCCCCTCTCTCAACTACCCCCATTAGACACAGCTCCAAGGTAAACTACATGCACCATCAACAAAACTGACACCCCAATCTATGGAGTTGGCACCCATCCTCCCTCCCTCCTTCCACGCCCCTCCTTCGCCCTCCCTCCCTCATCCACCAACATATTATCTACACTGCGTGACAAGCCAGTAATGGAAAAATCACACTAAGCAAATGGTTCCTCTAATAACAATACATTTCCTATAAAATTATGAAGGGCCCAAACCGTTTCCTTGCATCTATTTTGTCATGAATTCTAATTAGGGTGCCAGGGAGGTGCCAGGGAGGTGCCAGGGAGGCGCCAGGGAGGTGGCGAGTGCTGGGTCATCACACCAGAGACGACGCCTTGATTGATGGCATGGTGCAGGGTCGGTGGGCCTACCCTCCTTGCATTCTCTCTCTCCTCCCTCGCTTTTTCTCTTAAATTAATGGGTATCCCACCTAGCCCATAATCATACCACACACACACACCTCTCTGTCTCATTTCAATTTTGCAGGGGGTGGCGCGGGGGGATGGGATGGGAGGGATCGATCATTTATCTTGTAATGGCTGGATAATAGATCCATCACAGTAAAACAGCTGCACAACCTCCTGTGTTGTTTCTCTCTCAACAGCCCTTCTCTTCTCATTCTGTTTATACCATCCCCTCTTTAACCAGGGGTGTCACACACGTTTAGCCTAAAGGGGCCATCACTGTTCAGACCAACGTCAGGAAGGCCACTTATTGGCTCAATAACAAAGTGTATTATATTTTTTACACCTATACAGATTTATACTACTTACATCAAACTACCCCATTGTCTTAACAGCATAACTGGGAATTCACTTTTTTTCTTCTGAGAATTCAAATTTTCGCAACACCCAATCACCTAGAATAATCAAGGCTAGTTTTAGAGTACAATTTGGGTATGGATGGTAGGCCATAAACGACTACCGAGCCGCATGTCTATCACCTCAGCTTTATACATTCCCTCATTAGGCTAATCACACCATGTAAAGGAGTCTAGTTACGGCAGATCTGAAATTCTAAATCTGAACGTGAAGGGAAATATCAGCTTAGGTGTTTATGTCTGCAAAGAGCATTTTGTGACACATACATCAAATGCACTTGAAATACTGCTGTGGGATCAACAGTCATAAAGCAGGTAATTTAAGACGCATGTAAAATATATCCAGAAGTGATTGTTATGATACTCCTAAGAGTGAATAAATCCAAATAGGCCTACACTTTGAATGAAAGACCAAAGGCAATACGATAGATCACCGACAAAAAGCAAAGAGACTAAACCGACAATAAATATGATATAAAAGCTCTGAAATTATTATAACAATCATAACACAAAAATACCCCTGAAAATACATTAGCATTCCTCTCTTTTTAATCACAGCACTAGCACTTCTGTGACTGTGCCCTCTATCTCTCTCTGTCCCCCAGCCAGCCAGCCAGCCAGCCAGCCAGCCAGCCAGCCAGCCAGCCAGCCAGCCAGCCAGCCAGCCAGCCAGCCAGCCAGCCAGCGAGAGTGTTACAATGGGGAGAAATCATCTATCTTCGTTAGTGACTGAAGCCAAATATGCTATGCATCTGGTCCTGGGCTCTCCAGCCCCCACTGGCCTTAGTGCTACGGATTTGTTTATATAATGAGAAATGTATGCAATGAATACATAATTGAGAGGGGGAGAGCGTGTATGGCCTGTATGTGGTCCTCTGTAGCTCAGTTGGTAGAGCATGGTGCTTACAACGCCAGAATAGTGGGTTCAATTCCTGGAACCACCCATATGTAAAACATGTATGCCCACATGATTAAGTCGCTTTGGATAAAAGTGTCTGCTAAAATGTTTTAAATGTACAGGGCATTCTATATGCTAACTTCAGCACGTACACAATTGACATTTAAACAGCCTTGATAAGAGCATTTAGCTATGTATTTATGGTGACTTTCTGAAGAGTATGCGCCTATCTATTATCCTAATAGGGGAAGGAGATGCTGTATTTGTGATGGGCTGGGCTGCTTTAAAACACTGGAGTTGGAGAATGCCATCAAGCTAATCTAGAAAAAATAACTTAACCGTAGAAAGCAAATTAAGGTGACACCAGCATCAGTGGGAGAATGCCTTTCTAAATGGACAGTTAACTGGGAGAGTCTAAGGATGTGGGTTTAAGTGGGTGCTAACAAAGCATGGCATTGGTGAATGAGCTAAGCTGAGGGGAGAGACGGCTAAAGATTGGGGGGGACTGTTCTGTTGGACTGGAGCACCCTCCGGTGGCTGAATGGGATTACTGCACCTAGTGATAGTAGTGACATCATGGATTTGGTTTGAATTAAGTAAGAGAGAGGGACTGACTGTTGAACAGATATGATATCAAATAGATGACACCCCATCTGATTTCAGACTGAATACAATATATTTAATCCATGCTTATTGCATTGCTGCTTTGTTCATTGCAGGTTTTTGTGTATGGAGACATTCATTTTGGTAGCTATTTTAGTTTTAGTCTAAAAATACATTTGAGTCATTTCATCCATCGTTATTTTTAGTTATTATCAGTCGACTAAAACTCGGGACAATTTTAGTCTAGTTTTAGTCGCAGCCATTTTAGTCACATTGGTCAGGGCATTTTTTCTATTAAATAATGAATATTTAGACTAACTTTAGGCTAACTAACTTCCATTATGTGCACATTCAGATACATTTAAAGCACTAGCACACTTTTTCCAACAAAAAACAGAGTTCCTATTGGACAAATTCAAGTAGGTCCCTCCGTTTCATTCAGTAGTAGGCCTGTCAACTAGGCCTACTATCTCCTCATATACCTTAGCTGGCAACATTGATATTGCGGCAGATTGCAGCCATAATTAACAATATAGATTATAAAATCCTTGGCTACAGGTTAAACAATTTACAGCTCTGAATTTCTCCCCATCATAACGGTCAAGGGGGGTGAGTAAGCATTTGAGCTTTACAAAAATGCCAGAAGTATTACTGGAGTCATACTACTAAACTAATATAATTTGTTTTTCCCCATAGGAAAAAAGCAACCACAACTCGCATTTGTGGACTGTGGCTCGAGAGCAGTGACACAGAGGAATGACTAATAGATCTTCTGATGTGATCAAAGCAAAAATACCTTACATGAAAGTAAGAGTAAACATTGTTTCTAGTTGAAGTTAGTTACAAGTCAAGTGTCCTGGCATCGAATCAGTTCAAAAGATTGACGGAAGTGACCGACTGGGAGCTGTGTGAGAGAGCAGGGCATATCAGCTCAATCAGACTGTGCAACTGAAAGATGTCAATTCTGCCAATGAGAGGATTGCATGAAATATTCTTCATGCATGCATGCTCGTGACTGGACAAAACAGATGAAAAGGAGCTTCATGTCAAATTAAATGTCCATTAGTCTCACGTGGAATTCTCGTCACATTTTTGAAGACGAAAATAAAAAGTAATTTGTTTTTCCCAGGGCATCTCGTCAACTTTATTAATTTATACATTTTCAGATATGAGAACAGAAAACCAGTACAACCCCCCCATCCACCCCTCTCTGTCATCCCTCTACCCCTCACTCCCATCCCTCCACCACCACTCCCTCCCATCCTATCCCTCCACCAACAGGCGCTCAACATATTGTATTAATGGGGACCAGGTTAAGACTAACTTTAAAATCGGGACCCAAGCACAGTGTACCTAACCTTCTCCAGTGGCAGAGATGACATCACCTCCTTAACCCACTGCAAAAAGGAGGGTGGCTTTGCAGACTTCCAGTGGAAGAGGACAAGGTGGCGAGCTAGCAGATGTGTGGTAGTAAATGGCAGTGAACAGGTTTGGGTTAACAGTTGTATTACACATATGTGAGAATGCCTAAAAAAAAAATGGGGTCCTAGAAGCCACTCAAATATTGGCATGACCAAAACATGTGTCCCACAGTTGCTGGACTCCGGTGGCATCTCAAACACTTGGGGTCAACACTTGGACATATTTTTGGCAATCTGTTATTTGATTAATGGAGACGGAGCCCATTCCTTATGCAAAATGATGAGGTGTGGATACGCTCAATACTGTTTTGCCATATATCATCGGGTAGCTCACAACCCATGTCTTGCTCCCATGCAGATTTTGTATTTGCCAAGGAAGGCGGATTAATATTCTGTATTATGTCGTATAATCTGGAGATTGTGCCCTTCAGATATGGGTTAAGATCTAAGCACCTCTCGACTGGACACTTAGTACGCTCGAGTGGAAATGAAGGGAAATATTTTTTGGCAAAGCTGCGAGTTTGCAGGTATCTAAAAAAAAGTGGGTATTGTGAATATTATGGTCAACCCTCAGAGTATCGAATGAGACGGATGTGGGTCACAAAAAGACACCAGACCATTCCTGTGCCAGAACTGGAATGCCGTGTCAATCTGTGACGCTGGGAAGAGATGATTAGATGTTCATGGGGAGAAGCCGCTTGCTTGTTTAAGGCTAAAGTGATTGCGGAATTGGGACCAGACTTTAAAGGGAGTTCTTGACAATGGGATTCAAAACATGGGTGCCAAGGTTCATGGGTATCGAGGAGCACAAGAGCGAGACAGGAGAAGTTGGAAGGCTTGACTGTAACTCAATGATGGCCCAAGTTGGACCATCCTTGTTTTCAAATGTAGAAACCCAATAAACACATTTAGATATATTTGCTGACCAGTAGTAGTGTAAAAAACTGGGAAGGCCTAGCCCACCTGCAGCCTTAGGTCTCTCTAGATATACCTCTCTCATTTGTGGATTTAACTTATTCAAAATGAAGTTGGAAATGTAGCTGTCCAGTTGTTTGAACATCGACTTTGGCAGAAAAATGGGAATCATTTGGAATAAGTACAAAAACCTAGTCATCTTAACAGAATGAATGTGACCTGCTAATGAAATGGGAAGAGACGACCACATTATGAAATCCTGCTTAATGCGCTCCAGGAGTGTTTTGAAGTTGTTTAAACAGAGACTTGAATGAGTCTGTGACCTTTATCCCCAAATTAGTAAAGAGCTGAAGCTCCACCTTAAATGGGAAATCGGCATACCCAATTCCTTCTGCTAACTGATTAATGGAGTGTCGTGGAAAATTACATAATTAGTCATGCTATCCCGTGTTTTACTGCTTAAAGAATAGTCTCTTGTTATATGCTAGTGTTTTTCTAACCTGATACAAACTTGTCTTGGTGTGACTTAGTCATAAGACTGGGCTTACAGCTAAGATACATTTGGGTGCAACTGCAGCATGTGAAATCCCGTGGGTTTACCATCTACAGAAAGTCACATGTATGGAACCTTGGAGAAAGGAGTACAATATCGTGTTTCTTGTTGTGAATAGACGGTTGAGCCCTCGGGCTATCAACCTTGTGCTATCTTAAATTTACACAGACAACGAATGACCTTTTACACACTATCTGCTGACTGCCACGTATACAGAAAGGGGTTGTATGTATTTTCTCAATAAAAGCATTCAACCAGCACTGTTAGTTGAGCTTTCAACTATGCACCTGATGCTCTACCTTGATTCACAATTTTTTGCTAATCTTATGATAAAGTGTTGTTTGAAAGAATCTACAGTCTCTCTTCCCTTTGATTAGATATTCCACGACAAATTGGTGACAGCGGTGGGATGCTAACTTCGCTTGCCGCTTGCTCCCAGGAGACCGAGGTTAAACTGCGCGCAGGGGCTTCGTTAGACGTGACTCAGTGTACCACACACTCAGACTCCTAAAACGGAGCAGAGGGGGACCCACCTCGGACCTGTCAGGAGTGTCAGTGAGTGGATACGTCATTCCGGACAGATAAGAAATTCAGAGTGAGACTGATTTTCTTTTAAACATCGAAAATCCTGTTCTAAGAACAGGTTGTGCACATTATGTCTTTGTTGTAGAAAAGACACCCCTAGTTGTAGCAGAGTTATTTCTGAATAGGGAAAGTCCTAGAAGTAATTCTAGGGCAAACATCCTGTTTAAGCAGGGTGACCCTGTAGGAGCAGGGGAAATCTCCGATTGGGATTTTTTTGTTGAAGCAGAAGTATCCTGGTTAGAGACAGGGGTTGTGTTTCTCTGTTGAAGCAGAAAAGCAGTCATGGGATGATATGACACAGTTACGAGTTATGTGATTCCAGGGCACAATCCTGAGATAGAAAACATATTCCTGCTAAAAATAAATAAAAAAAATGTAAAGAAAAATGACAGGGGAAAAAAAAAATATATAAACACTTTAAAATAAAATGAATCAGTGTACTGGTAAAACAGTTGATTATGATAGGGAAACCAGCTATACATTTAAACCCTATACGGAAATGTGCATAGGAGGAACTACCATGTGGGTACAACATTTAAAATGACAGAGTAAAAAAATATTTTGATGGAGGAGAAATTACTATTTTCAAATTATAAGAAAGGAAGACGTTCCTAACCAAATACTGTTTGTTTGTTTTGGTTTCCTGACTGTGTGTATTGACGAGAGATTTATATTATGGACGGACGATGGACCCTATCAGCCCGACTGGCTGCACTGTGGGATCGAATAAAGGAACACATTCTCCAGTAGTAAATTGGCAGACGTTCCAGTATTGGTTCTAATACAAGGTATCAAAACCGTTACCAATTAAAAGGCAAATATACCATAACTACTCTCCAGAGAAGTGGGTATCACTACCTTAGAAAATTGTTAAATTGGCATATATTAGAGCAGTGAGTGAGTAAATCTAAAACACTCTGGCCACGGTCAGGAAGAGGAAAACTATAGCAAAGCCATAGAGGTACTAAAAGAAGAGCAAGAGCATTCTACCAATTTGGCTAGAATATGGGGAGAAGAAATCTAAATTACGGATAAAATTGGGCAGCATTTCCCTGCTGACGGAAAACTCCAATATAATAAAGAATTCAGATGCTATTGTGAGTTGGCACAATGACATGAAATGAAAGTCTAAGGCTCAATACATCAGCGTTTTGATGTCACCGTTCTATCGGCAGAGGAGAAAAATCGCTAGAACCAACAGTAGTAATATTTGTACTAGAGCATAACCGCTCTATTTGTGAAGTAAATTGAGTATGTAGTATGCTTATTTGACATAAATACAAATTCATTGCTTTAACTAATTATGACAAATGTTAAGAAAATGTTGAGCAATATTATAAAGTAATGACTTTTCAAATCAAGTTGCGTTATACATTATGTTGGCTGACAAATTTGTTGGTTACGCTGTCCTTATGAACATATCATTGCATCGAACTTGCTAGTATATTAACTATATGCTATCCAACTACCCAACGTTTATTGACTTGATTATTCACATCATTCTCATCTTAGCTAAAGGGTATAGTTGTTGTGCGTTCTCAATGGACATTATTAGATATGGTGCTTTGTAAATTCCCTCTGGCTATTTGTTCGGATGTCAGAACACTCTTTTCTGAACGTACCAGAGCGCAGAATAACTGATGAATGGTCAACACCGGTTGAATATGGCCGGTGTCAGTAAACATCAGGGAAAGAATGTAATTAAATTGTTGCCAGCAGCACAGTTAGTCACCAACGCTTTGGATAACATGACAAAAGCCTAACCAGCTCTGCTAGGGTGAGTAAATGGTCAAAGTGAGGATGTGTTCTCTTATTTGTGTCTGGAAGTAGCAAGCAAGCTAGCCAACTTTAGCCAGTTATCTTGGGTGATTGACAGCCTTTGAGGTCAGAGAGCTTGGATCAACACTGCTCATTGGTCAGAGCGGGCAGTGTGTGCTCTAAACAGTCCGAATTTCCAAAACACACAAAGTAGTAAAATGTCTAACTATTATTTGTTATGCTAACGAGCTAGCAAGAGGCTGCATAGCTACAGCATCAACTTCTGGTAAACATGCAAAGCTCAACATAAAGGTTACAATATACTAAAATTAACTAATAGTATACAGTATGAAGTGCAGTTGAAGTCGGAAGTTTACATACACTTACGTTGGAGTCATTAAAACTTGTTTTTCAACCACTCCACACATTTCTTGTTAACAAACTATAGTTTTGGCAAGTCGGATAGGACATCTACTTTGTGCATGACACAAGTCATTTTTCCAACAATTGTTTACAGACAGATTATTTCACTTATAATTCGCTGTATCACAATTCCAGTGGGTCAGAAGTTTACATACACTAAGTTGACTGTGCCTTTAAACAGCTTGGAAAATTCCAGAAAATTATGTCATGGCTTTAGAAGCTTCTGATAGGCTAATTGACATAATTTGAGTCAATTGGAGGTGTACCTGTGGATGTATTTCAAGGCCTACCTTCAAACTCAGTGCCTCTTTGCTTGACATCATGGGAAAAACAAAAGAAATCAGCCAAGACCTCAGAAAAATAATTGGATACCTCTACAAGTCTGGTTCACCCTTGGGAGCAATTTCCAAACACCTGAAGGTGCCACGTTCATCTGTACAAACAATAGTATGCAAGTATAAACACCATGGGACCAAACAGCCATCATACCGCTCAGGAAGGAGACGCCTTCTGTCTCCTAGAGATGAACGTACTTTGGTGCGAAAAGTGAAAATCAATCCCAGAACAGCAGCAAAGGGCCTTGTGAAGATGCTGGAGGAAACCGGTACAAAAGTATCTATATCCACAGTAAAACAAGTTCTATATCGACATAACCTGATGAAAGGCCGCTCAGCAAGGAAGGTGCCACTGCTCCAAAACCGCCATAAAAAAGACAGACTACGGTTTGCAACTGCACACGGGGAGAAAGATTGTACGTTTTGGAGAAATGTCCTCTGGTCTGACGAAACAAAAATAGAACTGTTTTGCCATAATGACCATCGTTATGTTTGGAGGAAAAAGGGGGATGCTTGCAACCCGAAGAACACCATCCCAACCGTGAAGCACGGATCCCATTAATTGGAGTGGTTGAAAAACAAGTTTTAATGACTCTAACCTAAGTGTATGTAAACTTCCGACTTCAACTGTATATGGTCCCGTTTGAAAATGTATGTTCTAACTGTATTGGTGTGTGCTAAGTTAACTTCTTATGGCTGTGAAAGTGAAAGTTCAGGGCGCCAAATTCAAAACAGAAATCTCATAATTAAAATTCCTCAAACATACAAGTATTTTACACCATTTTAAAGATAAACTTGTTGTTAATCCCACCACAGTGTCCGATTTCAAAAAGGCTTTACGACGAAAGCACAACATATCATTATGTTAGGTCAGCACCTATTCACAGAAAAACACAGCCATTTTTCCAGCCAAAGAGAGGAGCCACAAAAAGCAGAAATAGAGATAAAATTAATCACTAACCTTCTTCATCGGATGACACTTCTAGGACTTCATGTTACACAATACATGTATGTTTTGTTCGATAAAGTTCATATTTATATAAAAAAAATCTCAGTTTACATTGCCGCTATATGTTTTGCCTCCAAAACATCCCGTGATTTTGCAGAGCCACATCAATTTACAGAAATACTCAAACATTGATAAAAGATACAAGTATTATACATGCAACTTTAGATAAACCTCTCCTTAATGCAACCGCTGTGTCAGATTTCAAAACAACTTTACGGAAAAAGCACACCATGCTATAATCTGAGTACAGCGCTCAGAGCCCAAACAAGCCATAAAGATATCCGCCATGTTGTGGAGTCAGAAATAGTATTATAAATATTCACTTACCTTTGATGATCTTCATCAGAATGCACTCCCAGGAATCCCAGTTCCACAATAAATGTTTGATTTGTTCCATAAAGTCCATCATTTATGTCCAAATACCTCCTTTTTGTTAGCACGTTCAGTACACAATCCAAACTCACGACGCGCGAGCAAATCCATGCGAAAGTTCAGATGAAAAGTCATATTACAGTTCGTAGAAACATGTCAAACGAAGTATAGAATCAATCTTTAGGATGTTTTTAACATAAATCTTCAATAATGTTCCAACCTGGGGAATTCCTTTGTCTGTAGAAATGCGATGGAACGCAGGTCTAACTCTCACGTGAACGCGCGTGGTCAGCTCATGGCACTCTGCCAGACCCCTGAAAGAGCCCTCATTCCCCCCTCCTTCACAGTAGAAGCATCAAACAAGGTTCTAAAGACTGTTGACATCTAGTGGAAGCCTTAGGAAGTGCAATATGACCAATATCCCACTGTATATTCGATAGGCGATGAGTTGAAAAACTACAAACCTCAGATTTCCCACTTCCTGGTTGGATTCTTTCTAAGGTTTTTGCCTGCCATATGAGTTCTGTTATACTCACAGACATCATTCAAACAGTTTTAGAAACTTCAGAGTGTTTTCTATCCAAATCTACTAATAATATGCATATATTAGCAACTGGACCTGAGTAGCAGGCAGTTTACTTTGGGCACCTTATTCATCCAAGCTACTCAATACTGCCCCCAGCCATAAGAAGTTATGGGTCTTGAATTTAAGTGATCGACTCAACGTGGAGAACTAAATTTGGGTTGAATAACATTGATAGTAGTGGTTTTATTTTACCATGTTATCAGAATTCTAATAAAGAAACATATGGCTTTCTGGATGATACAGTACAATTGACTTTAGTATGTTTAACTATGTAAGTGGACTAGCAGTAGTGACTAACGTTTTATGAATTAGATAGAATGATTCATTGTGCAACATGTATTTGTAGCCGGAGGCTAAGTACATACGGGGACAGAATGTTCGCTTAAGAGTGTGCCAAATGATAGGTGACCATTACTGTACATTCATACCCCAGGGTGAGGGTAACTTCACTATTGTGGTGGAACATCTGAAAAAGCTCAGTGGTGATTGGATTCAGTTTGGATGGGTTCAGTAAATATCTGGTGTTATGGGAGGTACAATATTTAAATGGTTGATTTATGGCTTAGTTATATATATATTTTTTTACAATAATGCTGAATATAACTTGTGTTAAGAAATTGTGCAGCAAAGCCGTTAAGACTATTCTTGCAATGCCATTACTGACCCCTGAAGGAGATGCTGAATAGCCTTATCAAATAGGAAAGGGGATAAACAGCAACCCTGCCTAGCCCCCCTGTGGAGAGGGAAGTAGCTGGAAGTAACACTGTTGGTGCGAACAGTAGTCATTGGGGACGAGTACAAAATCTTAATCCAGGAAAGGAATGACCGGCCAAACCCAAAACTCTCCAGTACTGTAAATAGATATTCCCACTCAACCAGGTCTAAAGCCTCAGCATCAAGAGAGATGACAACCTCTGGCTGTAGAGTTGAGTGGGCAGAATAAAGAACATTAAATAGCCGGCGCATATTATAGAAAGATTGCCTTCCTGAGATAAATCCGGTTTGGTCAGAGTTAATTATATTAGGCAACAATGTCTCTAAACAGCGCGAGAAGACCTTAGTGAGATTGTTATAATCACAGCACAAAAGGCTTATAGGGCAGTATGAGCCACAGTCTAGGGGATTCTTGTCCTTTTTAAGCAAAACTGAAATAGTCGCTTTGGTAAGTGTCTGGGGCAGCTTCTGACTAGAAAGGATTTCATTGTACATTGAGCTGAGGATAGGGGATAGTATAGAGGAGAATGCTTTATACATTTCAATAGGGAAGCCCTCAGGCCCAGGAGCTTTACCGCTCTGCATGGACTGGATTGCCAGAGTAGCTTCATCATCACTTATTGAGGCATCCATGTTTGTTTGTTCTATCTGAATTGAGACAGGGTATGTCCAGATTGTATAGAAATGCCTGCATACGAGATGCGTCAGGAAGAGCCTCTGATGAGTAAAGAGCAAAGTAGAATTGCTTAAATTGATTGTTGATTTCTTTGGGATTGGTAGAATATAAATCAGCTGCAACACAGATTTCAGGTATGGTGCTGCTAGCAGCGGATTGTTGAAGCTGGTGAAATAACTTGCCAGTTGCCTTGTTCACAAAATGTCTGCCTCGACTTAAACAGAAGCTGCTCCGTTTGTTTATTGGAAAGATTGTCAAATTCTGATTGGTGTAGCAGTCTCCCTCTGTAGAGTTCAGGAGTCGGAGAAGAGGCATATCTGTTGTCCTTGTCCACACCTAGAATGAGTTGAGATAGCTCCGATAAGCGTTTAGTGCGCTGTTTATTGTCATACACTGTGTATGAAATAATTTGTCCCCTTAGATATGCTTTTAACAACTCCCACACAGTAGAGTGAGACACGTCAGGGGTGCAGTTGATCTGAAAAAAGACATCAATGTGAGTTGATATGCATTTTTTAAAGACACTACAGGATAGTAGTAGTGGGTCAAGTTGGCACGCCGTTGTGACACAGTGCTGTGCGGAAAGCGGATATCTAGCTAGACAGGGCTATGGTCTGAGATAACGATACTGTGATATGGGTTATTAGCTACAAAAGGAAGAATTATATTGTCCAGCAGGAAAAAGTACATCCTAGAGTATGAGTGGTGGACTGGAGAAAAAAAAAGAAGTACTGTTTAACAGCTCCTCCTCCATGGAACAGACAAATTAAAGGATTATAGAAAGGAATTGAATACTGCACCTGATTTTGAAATTACATTGTTGGGCTTCCGTCTGGATCTGTCTAAAATTGGATGTAATACAGAATTGAAATCTCCACCCAGTATCAAATGATGAGCATTAAGGTCGGGAAGTGTTGCAATGAGGTCTGAGAAAAATTGAGCGTCATACCAATTAGGGGTTAGCCAGAACAGCCTGTGTCCTAAACTATTTCCCCATCACTATAATATATTATGATCTGAAAATTACTTTCGAGGAGACAAACGGGGTGCCTTTTCTGATAAGGATGGCTAAACCTCTGGCCTTAGCAATAAAGTTGGAGTGAAATATTTGGTCGACCCATCCTCTCTTTAGTTTATCATGGTTGTTAGACTGGAGATTGGTCTCTTGGAGAAAAACAATGTCCGGACTTAAAGACTTAAGATGAGCATACACTCGGCTATGCTTGACCACATGGCTAATTCCTTTTAAGTTCCAGGTGATAAAGCAAGTGGAGCCTAGAGTATGTGAATTAGGCATAGTCATAGTAATTAGAAATGAATGTTCGTATACTCACATGGACAGTGTGCTGAAAGGTCAGAACAATAAAATATAAAGAAAATAAACTGCTAAAAACAACAAAATACACAGAAGAAAACCTTGGACCCCTCTGCTGGCCTTCCCCCTGTTTGAAGGCTGCATCTACCTCTCCTAGGCTAGAGCAATACTACCATGTTAAACTGAACCTCAGTAGAGCTCTATCCAGGGCCAACATAATCAAGTTTACACATAGGGAAGGGGATTCTGGAAGGAACCACCTCAGTTCTCTAATGTATCTTATGCAATATGCATATTTGAAGGATAAGAAAGAATATATATTATACAAAAAAAGAGGTATATGTCTGTCCGCCCCCCATCCTGAGGTATTAATTACCATCTGTACAACCGGCAGTCCCGTGCCAGCAGCCACTAAGCAACAAAGCGGACCAACTAGTCAAATAGTAAAAAATAATACACGTGGTCCTTTGGGAGTATGAAATTGTAGGTATTAAACATGCTCACAGTATGTCAGTAGGGTATCCTATTGAGGCATGGAAAGAGACAGCTCAGCGGCAAGCCCTAGGTAGCGACTAGCCTAATTACCACCACCCCATCTAGCATAGAGGCTGTCTAGCCACAGCTAGTTGGTAAAAGCTAATTGTGCCATGTACTGTAAAAACAAATGTAAGGGAGGTAAGGCAATAAATAGGCCATGTTGGCGCAGAAATTACAATATACCAATAAAACACTGGAGTGATAGATGTGCAGAAGACGAATGTGCAAGTAGAGATACTGGGGTGCAAAGGAGCAAGATAAATAAATAAATACAGTATGGGGATGAGGTAGTTGGATGGGCTATTTGAAGATGGGCTATGTACAGGTGTAGTGATCTGTGAGCTGCTCTGACAGCTGGAGCTTAAAGCTAGTGAGGGAGATATGAGTCTCCAGCTTCAGTGATTTTTGCAGTTCGTTCCAGTCATTGGCAGCAGAGAACTTCAAGGAAAGGCAGCCAAAGGAAGAATTGGCTTTGGGGGTGACCAGTGAGATATACCTGCTGGAGCGCATGCTACAGGTGGGTGCTGCTATGGTGACCAGTGAGCTGAGATAAGGCGGGGCTTTACCTAGCAAAGACTTGTAGATGACCTGGAGCCAGTGGGTTTGGCGACGAGTATGAAGCGAGGGCCAGCCAACGAGAGCGTACATGTCGCAGTGGTGGGTAGTATATGGGGCTTTGGTGACAAAATGGATGGCACTGTGATAGACTGCATCCAATTTGTTGAAGGCTATTTTGTAGATGACATCGCCGAAGTCGAGGATCGGTAGAATGGTCAGTTTTACAAGGGTATATTTGGCAGCATGAGTGAAGGATGCTTTGTTTTGCGAAATAGGAAGCCGATTCTAGATTTCATTTTGGATTGGAGATGCTTAATGTGAGTCTGGAAGGAGAGTTTACAGTCTAGCCAGACACCTAGGTATTTGTACTTGTCCACATAAGTCAGAACCGTCCAGAGTAGTGATGCTGGGCGTGCGGGCAGCGATCGGTTGAAGAGCATGCATTTAGTTATACACTGCTCAAAAAAATAAAGGGAACACTTAAACAACACAATGTAACTCCAAGTCAATCACACTTCTGTGAAATCAAACTGTCCACTTAGGAAGCAACACTGATTGACAATAAATTTCACATGCTGTTGTGCAAATGGAATAGACAAAAGGTGGAAATTATAGGCAATTAGCAAGACACCCCCAATAAAGGAATGGTTCTGCAGGTGGTGACCACAGACCGCTTCTCAGTTCCTATGCTTCCTGGCTGATGTTTTGGTCACTTTTGAATGCTGGCGGTGCTTTCACTCTAGTGGTAGCATGAGACGGAGTCTACAACCCACACAAGTGGTTCAGGTAGTGCAGTTCATCCAGGATGGCACATCAATGCGAGCTGTGGCAAAAAGGTTTGCTGTGTCTGTCAGCGTAGTGTCCAGAGCATGGAGGCGCTACCAGGAGACAGGCCAGTACATCAGGAGACGTGGAGGAGGCCGTAGGAGGGCAACAACCCAGCATCAGGACCGCTACCTCCGCCTTTGTGCAAGGAGGAGCACTACCAGAGCCCTGCAAAATGACCTCCAGCAGGCCACAAATGTGCATGTGTCGGCATATGGTTTCACAAGGGGTCTGAGGATCTCATCTCTGTACCTGCAGAACCATTCCTTTATTGGGGGTGTCTTGCTAATTGCCTATAATTTCCACCTTTTGTCTATTCCATTTGCACAACAGCATGTGAAATTTATTGTCAATCAGTGTTGCTTCCTAAGTGGACAGTTTGATTTCACAGAAGTGTGATTGACTTGGAGTTACATTGTGTTGTTTAAGTGTTCCCTTTATTTTTTTGAGCAGTGTACTTGCATTTAAGAGCAGTTGGAGGCAACGGAAGGAGAGTTGTATGGCATTGAAGCTCGTCTGGAGCTTAGTTAACACAGTGTCCAAAGAAGGGCCAGAAGTATACAGAATAGTGTCGTCTGCGTATAGGTGGATCAGAGAATTACCAGCAGCGAGAGCGACATCATTGATGTATACAGAGAAGAGGGTCGGCCCGAGAATTGAACCCTGTGGCAATCCCATAGAGACTGCCAGAGGTCCAGACAACAGGCCCTCCGATTTGACACACTGAACTCTATCTGAGAAGTAGTTGCTGAACCAGGCGAGGCAGTCATTTGAGAAACCAAGGCTGTTGAGTCTGCCGATAAGAATGTGGTGATTGACAGAGTCGAGAGCCTTGGCCAGGTTGATGAATACGGCTGCACAGTAATGTCTCTTATCGATGGCGGTTATGATATCGTTTAGGACCTTGAGCGTGGCTGAGGTGCACCCATGACCAGCTCTGAAACCAGATTGCATAGCGGTGAAGGTACAGTGGGATTCGAAATGGTTGGTAATCTGTTTGTTAACTTGGCTTTCGAAGACCTTAGAAAGGCAGGGTAGGATAGATATAGGTCTGTAGCAGTTTGGGTTTAGAGTGTCTCCCCCTTTGAAGAGGGTGATGATCGCGGCAGCTTTCCAATCTTTGGGAATCTCAGATGATACGAAAGAGGTTGAACAGGCTAGTAATAGGGGTTGCAACAATTTTGGCAGATCATTTTAGGAAGAGAGGGTCCAGATTGTCTAGCCCGGCTGATTTGTCGGGGTCCAGATTTTGCAGCTCTTTCAGAATATCAGCTATCCGGATTTGGGTGAAAGAGAAATGGGGGATGCTTGGGCGAGTTGCTGTGGGGGGTGCAGGGCAGTTGACCGGGGTAGGGGTAGCCAGGTGGAAAGCCATAGAAAAATGCTTATTGAAATTCTCAATTATAGTGGATTTATCAGTGGTGACAATGTTTCCTAGCCTCAGTGCAGTAGGCAGCTGGGAGGAGGTGCTCTTATTCTCCATGGACTTTACAGTGTCCCAGAACTATTTTGAGTTTGTGCTACAGGACGCAAATTTCTGTTTGAAAAAGCTAGCCTTAGCTTTCCTAACTGCCTGTGTATATTGGTTCCTAACTTCCCTGAAAATGTGCATATCATGGGGGCTATTCGATGCTAATGCAGTACGCCACAGGATGTTTTTGTGCTGGTCAAGGACAGACAGGTCTGGAGTGAACCATGGGTTATATATGTTCCTGGTTCTAAATTTTTCTAATGTGGCATGCTTATTTAAGATGGTGATGAAGGCACTTTTAAAGAATAACCAGGCATCCTCTACTGACGGGATGAGGTCAATATCCTTCCAGGCTACCTGGGCCAGGTTGATAAGAAAGGCCTGCTCGTTGAAGTGTTTTAGGGAGCGTTTGACAGTGATGAGGGGTGGTCGTTTGACCGCAGACCCATTGCGGATGCAGGCAAAGAGGCAGTGATCGCTAAGATCTTGGTTGAAATCAGCATAGGTGTATTTGGAGAGCAAGTTGGTTAGGATGATATCTATGAAGGTGCCCGTGTTTACGGATTTGGGGTTGTACCTGGTAGGTTCATTGATAATTTGTGTGAGATTGAGGGCATCAAGCTTGGATTGTAGGATGGCCGGGGTGTTAAGCATGTCCTAGTTTAGGTCACCTAGCAGCACGAGCTCTGAAGGTAGATGGGGGGGGCAATCAATTCACATATGGTGTCCAGGGCACAGCTGGGGGCAGAGTGTGGTCTATAGCAAGCGGCAACGGTGAGAAACTTGTTTCTGGAAAGGTGGATTTTTAAAAGAAGAAGCTCGAATTGTTTGGGTACAGACCTGGATAGTAAGACAGAACTCTGCAGGCTAACTCCGCCCCCTTTGGCAGTTCTATCTTTTCGGAAAATGTTATAGTTAGGGATGAAATTTCAGGGTTTTTGGTGGTCTTCCTAAGCCAGGATTCAGACACGGCTAGGACATCCAGGTTGGCAGAGTGTGCTAAAGCAGTGAATAAAACAAACTTAGAGAGAAGGCTTCTAATGTTAACATGCATGAAACCAAATCTTTTACGGTTACAGAAGTCAACAAATGAGAGCACCTGAGGAATAGGAGTGGAGCTAGGCACTGCAGGGCCTGGATTAACCTCTACATCACCAGAGGAACAGAGGAGGAGTAGGATAAGGGTACGGCTAAAGGCTATAAGAACTGGTCGTCTAGTATGTTCGGAACAGAGAGTAAAAGGAGCAGGTTTCTGGGTGCGATAGAATATATTCAAGGCATAATGTACAGACAAAGGTATGGTAGGATGTGAATACATTGGAGGTAAACCTAGGCATTGTGTGATGATGAGAGAGATATTGTCTCTAGAAACATTTATACCAGCTGATGTCACTGCATGTTTGGGAGATGGAACTAAAGGGTTGGCTAAGGCATATTGAGCAGGGCTAGAGGCTCTACAGTGAAATAAGACAATAATCAGAACAGCAAATAAAATACTATTCAAACTATATTGTTCTTGTGAGAACATGTCACCCTATACATACCATCATTGTTCATAACATTAAGTTACTGGAAGAATAATTGTAATTTTTTGGCAGCAGGGTGGAGGCACGTTTATTTACAAAAATATATATATTTTTTTTTTTGCTCCCCAATCTCATGGAATCCAATTGGTAGTTACAGTCTTGTCCCATCGCTGCAACTCCCGTACGGACTCGGGAGAGGCGAAGGTCGAGAGCCACACGTCCACCGAAAAACGACCCAGCCAAGCCGCACTGCTTCTTGACACAATGCCTGCTTAACCCAGAAGCCAGCCGCAGCAATGCATCACAGGAAACCCTGTACACTTGGCGACCGTGTCAGCGTGCATGCGCCTGGCCCGCCACAGGAGTTGCTAGAGCGCGATGTGACTCGTGGCCGTTGTTGTTTCGACATTTTACGATGAAAAGGCCAAAAATGTCAGAAAAAAATAGGCTAATTAGTGAATTGGATTTGATTCCTAATTAAATGTTACAAAATTAACACGGTAGAGAGTGTTGGTCAAGTATTAACAGTAAATTGTTCGCCCTGGACAGGAGCACAGAGAAAACGTATCTAAACTATCGTCATAGTTTTAGCCAAGAAAAATATATTGTTGACAGTATTTTACATCATAGCTATTGTTGACAAAATTAACACTGTATGGAGAGCATGTTGTCTACTGAGGTCTTGTAAGCGGTCTCCTGTGGATAATTATATATGATCTGGTACTGTAAACTGGTTCTACTCACTGTGCTTTTGTCCTTCAGCAGTTTCTCAATGACTTCGATCAGGAGTTCCTTCTGATCCTGGTCCAGGCTGAGGAGGAGGAGGAAAGCTTTGATACAACTCCAAGGTCCAAACACACACACAGAAAAACACTCACACTCACACGTGCACAAACACACCCATCCACACCCCACCTGTAGAGTTTCTGGATGGCGTGGGCGGATGTTTTCCTGACGTAAGGGGACATGTCGGAGGCGGCCTCCTTGATGGCCAGCATCATGATGGGAACGATGATGGGGACTCTGATACTGGACAGAACCCTGAGAGCACTGGCTCTGATCAGCTGGTTAGGGTCCTGGCAGAGGTAGAGATAGCCAGTATTAGTATTATCTACACTTTGAGACAGAGGAAAGTAAAATAGAAAGAAAGGAATGGAGACAGAAATCATGTGGTGTGAGATACTGAAGACATGATACAGCACTACACTAAAACGACATCACACCCACCCACACAGGTAGGAAGTGAAGCATGGTATGGAGCTAGCAGGGGTTGAAAGTAGTTTTCCAGCTCTGGTGTATGATGATGATGGGGTAGCCTCTAAAAACCCCATTGTTGGCCTGTGACCTCACATAGAGACAGACAGACTCTTTAACGGCTCAATACTTCTCCACAACACACACACACACACACACCTTTAAAACACATGCATACACACACCAAACATGACACCTTCGTCTAAGAGTACAAGTGCGTGGAAATTTAAACGGTAGAACCCTCAGCATCAAATCCTGCTGCGCGCACACACACACACATTACCTTGAGGGCTTTCTGAAAGGTGCTGATGGACAGTAGAGCCAGGTCCTGCTGCTCCTCTGCATACCTCACCAGGTACACATACACCAACTTCTTCAGCTGGAAAACACACATACTTTGAATTAGTCATTAATACACCCTTATTTTTAGACAAATCCTAAATCCATTCATTCATTAGCTTTCGGGTTGAGCACAGACCGTCCACATTACAGAATATGTAGGTAACACTATTCTTTGACAGTGGAGAGAACAGTGCTTTGGCTAGACGTCAGATGTACGTCTTGGTTTAGTTGTTTTAAAGGGGGAAAGCGGAGGTTGAAAGTGTTCCTGTTTGATATTATAACAGTCTAGATCCATGTTGTTTCAGGGAGAGCAGAGAATGAGCAAAACTATTTTTTGTTTGAATTCAGAAAGTTTCAGTAGCGTTATCGCTTCCTCCCTTCCTCCTCCCTCACTTCCTTCACTCCCCCTCTCTCCTCCTCCCTCACTTCCTTCCCTCCCCCTCTCCTCCTCCCTCACTTCCTTCCTTCCTTCCCTCCCCCTCTCCTCCTCCTCTCTCACTTCACACGTAGGAGACTGAGCTAATATTTGTACAGTGTCCGACTGGGGGTTAAAGGTTGGCCCTTTTATGATTCACCAGTATTATTCGGTGTGTGTACGGGGAGGTTCAGCTGTGGTGAAACAGTTCTCAATCATTGCAGTAATTAGTGGGTGAATTAACAGCATTAATGACTAAGAGGGGACATAACCCATTTGGCCCTGTTTTAAGGGAATCACATCATATCGACATCACAGAAAATAGATGTTCAAAACTAGGAATACTAATCAAATAAGCTAGTGATTGAATATCCATTATTAGATCAGTCATCATATAGTCTAGCCCCCCCCCCCCCCCCCCCCTCCTCCATACTACCCTCATTTTCCCACTCATACACACACCTCCAGGATGTCTAGTATCAGGGTGTTGTTCCTAGAACTAGTTGAAGAAAACAAAGCATCCTGATATTAAATCACATTATTCCTTCAATACTCTGTGTCCTGTGCTGCTTTCTGATTAGAGACAATCAATAACACACAGCACTACACAGGCCTGTGGAGGAGAGAACAAGCAAGGGGGTGAGAGAGAGGGTGGAAAGAGAGGTGAAGACAGACAGAGAGATGCAGAGAGGCCCATAGAGGGATCTAGCACTACCCTAGCAGCTGGTGTGTGTGAGGGGGGAGAGAGGACGTGACCATGGGCTCTCCTCTGCCAATTACCCCCACCAACCTGCTCCAGTTCCCTACCATTGGCTGCCCTGTCACACACACACCCTTTCCTACTGCATGTTTATTCTCCTGATCAATATTACCAGGAGTGGGGAACTCATCTGGCCGGGCAGTGGTTCTGTGGTCTCATACTTGCAGTGGGGAGATGTCCTCCATGTTCTTTTAGATAGAGCCTTCTAAATGTTTTCAACCATGTTGTGCAAATAGAATGGATGCTCAGTGTATGTGTGTGTGGATGATGCCCTACCTCTATATTCTTACTAGCCACGTTCTTCACCACTGCTGGGAACAGCTCAGAGGCATTCTTCCCCTTTGCGATCAGCTGTAGACAGAAAATCACTTACATGTTTCACCACAGTATTCAATTTACTATTGCATTGTACATATCATACTACAGCAATGTACTGCATCTATTTATACTTTTTCAAAGGAGGATTTTTTTTTTTAAATTCAGTAAATGAATTGAGACTATAAAACTGAAGTACACTTGAACTGAGTTTGCAGTGCACTTAGCTGATGTGCACTTATCAGGCTTGGAATGTGTGTATAGGTTCTACTACTCACCCCAACAACCCTCTTCATGGCCTCCAGTTTAAGCGACTCCTTGTTGCTCTCAAGCATCTCTTTAAGGTCATCATTCCTGGAGGGGGAGAAAGAGATTAGAAAATGTACAATACGCTATTTAATATTATCACACTGCTTATTTGCATAGCAGAATGCGCTTGTACACCAGACAACTCTCACTGATGTAGCCAGGAATTGATTAATGAATTTCATTAACTAAAGAATGGAAAACTGTGGTGCACAGAGAGTTTGACTTGGAAATTGTGTTTGCATAGTCAACTTAGACACACACTTACCCCAACAGACATGTCACCAGGGGTCTTTTCACAGTCCCCAGTTCCAGAACAAATTCAAGGAAACATACAGTATTATAAAGAGCCATGATTGCATGGAACTCCCATCTTATATTGCGCAAGTGAACAGCAAACCTGGTTTAAAAAAACCGAATAAAGCAACACCTCACGGCACAACGTCCCTCCCCATGTGACTTACTTGTTGTGTGTATGTACTGACATGTGTAACTGTTCATGTTTTTATATGTACGTAAATTGTAAAGTATTTTGTCTGTAATGTCTTTTTAGTCCCTAGTAAGACTAGATGTCGCCAATGGCGTCGGCTAATGTGGATCCTAATAAATCAAATAAATCAAATTCAACAACATGAGGGAGAGAGGGGGATGGGTAGAGAGAACGAAAACCACAAAACACAACTTAACCATATTGGGTGTTGTTACCAGGCGCAGAGAAAGCAATGTCAGGTCGTGAGTGACTCACAATAATGTCACAATCAACTAACACTAATCAGCTAGAGATCAGGAAACGCTAAGCTATTTGGTAAACTTGAAGACACACATCACAAGCAAGTGCCAAGACTCACACTTCTGTACAGTACCCTTTGGTGTGTGTCTCATCGGGGCCTCCATTGGTGTGTGTGTGGGGTGTGAGGTGCTGCTCCTCCTGGCTGAGTTCAGTCTTTAAGGTGAGCTGGAGGTTCTCAGCAGACACCAGAGCTGTCCTCACAGCTCCTGCTGCCTCAGAACGCAGCACAGAGAAACCCCGGTGACCATTCATACTGCTACAGCTTCTACAGGCCTGTCTGTTGCTCTCCTCTCGTCTCTCTGTCCGTCTTCCTCACTCTTCTTTCTCCACTTCTGTCAGTAGGTAAGGGGAGACACAGGATGCCCTTGCAGCTGGCTAAACCTCTGGCCCTCTCCCTGGCATAGACAGCTCCCCCTGGTCATCCAGTTATACTCTCTTCTGCTTTATTTCAGTCCTGTGACTCCAGGCATTTCCTGCCTGTCATCTCGCTCTCCTGCTTTCTCTCTCTCCCCCCCAGCTTTCTCTCTCTCTCCCTAGATCTCTCCTCAGCTCTCTCTCACTCTAGCTTTCTCTCCACCTCCAGCTCTCTCTCTCCCCCCCCAGCTCTCTCTCTCTCCCTAGCTCTCTCTCTCCCCCAGCTCTCTCTCTCTCTCTCCAGCTCTCTCCCCAGCTGCCTCTCTCTCCCCAGCTCTCCCTGTCCCCAGCTCTCCCTAGCCCCAGCTCTCTCTCTCCCCAGCTCTCTCTCTAGCTCTCCCACATCAGGCTACTAAACTATTGAGAACCATCTCCTTAGCTCGATGTCGATAGAGGGAGTTGCAAGTTGAAGTTGCCCTCTTTGCAGACTACTAGTATGACTCAGTCTTCACAGTTTTAAATCCAATCTGGAGAAGGGATGAAGTTCCCTGTCTGAGATCCTTAGCCCACCAGTCAACGGCTACTTCGTCCGCTTCTCCTCCTCTTCTCTGGACGTACATTAGTTCTCTGTCCGTGTGTAGCTGTAGGGTGGTAGCTCAGTTGGTTCTGTCTGCCAGAGTCGGTGCTTGTAGGGTGGTAGTTTAGTTCTCTGTGTCTCTGCCTGTGACTGTGGCCACTTCCCTCTAGGGGAAACGGGAGGGCCTTATCAGCCTCAGGGTAAACACACAGAAGCTTTCACCACCTCTGTCCAGAGCACAATACACCACTTTACACCCACGCCTGCCTTGTGCCCTCCCAGGGAACAGATGCCAGGGCTGGGCTAGATAAAGGCGACCAGCAGGATAAGGCGCTGTAAACTGCTCCAATCAGCTGGTTTATTAGCTGCCGTTACATAGGCTACTATTGTCTGCCATTGATTTCAAAGTTTAACAAACTCCATGGACAAGGACTATTTTGAACAATTTACATAGAACATTTCACAAAAATACATTTACTGGAAGAACTGTGCAAATGCAAAGTTTAGTAACAGAATTAGTCAAATCTACCTCACTTTTTTATGTGACCAAAAAAACTCAAATATCTGCTTTGAATTATGATTCAAAGATGTCTGCAGAAAGAATGGGGTGTCAGCTATATATTTGAACAAATGTATTTTGAATATGGAATTACAGCAGGGGAAGTGGATTTACATTTGGTAACGGAATTACTGTAACGGAATTACATCATGGGTCCCTGTTCTGTACTATACAGAAATGCATAATTATGGATATGAATATCATTGTCTTCATGGTGATGTATTCTGAATAGGTATACAAAGGTAGAAATTAGGGATGCAAATTTTGTTCAATTTTGCTGCCAACTAACTATAAAAAATGAACAGTAAATTAACAAAAAATCCAAAAACAGTCAAATGTGACCGACCGACTCAAATCAGTCTTCGGTAGAAAATTTGAAATGGTGTCTTTTTTTCCTTCTTTTTTCTTTTTACATTGGATGAAAGTAGAGACTCAGAGCTACAAAATGGTATATCATACACTACAGTTGAGGAACAATGGGAAAGTAATTCTGCTTTGAAAGTTGATAAACTTGTAAACTCACTTTTGAGAAGATGGCCTTTTAATTTTTTGATACTACTACTGGAGAGCCCTTCTTTGTCTACACCCATTCAGCATTGTTCGCACCCTCTTAAACTGTAGCACCTCCCATCTCTTTAAGGGTTGATCCAAGCGTTCTGTACTAACAGCAGCAGTCAAGCACCCAAGCTAACTTTCTAGCTACTTCCAGACACAAATATGAGAACAGCTCACTGAACATTTCCCGCCCAAGCAGAGCTGGTTAGCATGCTATGTTATCCAGAGCGTTGGTGATTGCAACTGTGCTGTCAGATTGTCCGTTCATAAATTCGGAGCATTCAGAGTGCACACTGGACGCTCTGGCCGATGAGTAGGGTTGATCCGAACGGACTGACCCCACAACGGCAGTCAAGCACCCAAGTTAACTGGCTAACATTGGCTAGCTACTTCCAGACAAATGAGAGAACACCCCATTTTACTCGCCCAAGCAGAGCTGGTTAGGCTGTTTTCATGTTATCCAGAGCGTTGGTGTCTAACTGTGCTGCAAACTGTTCCCGACGTTTACTGACACCAGCCATATTCAACGGGTGTTGAGCGTTCGTAAATTCATCAGTTATTCTGCGCTCTGGCACACTCAGGTGAGAGTGCTCTGAAATCGGTGTAGATGGCCAGCCCGAATTTACAAACGCACCCGAAATGGTTATTTGCAAAGTGGAGTCTTCTGTTAGCTAGCTAGCTAAACAATGAACCATAATCCCAACACATGACGTTACTACCCTGCATGAATATGCAGGTAGCTAACCAACCAGGTTCAATGTTAGCTAGCTAACATTAAGGCTATAACTAGCCAAGCGAATGGCTCAGATACGAATAATATGATCATACACGTACACTTTAAATGAAAATAATTTGTCAAAATTAGAAATGTGTAATATCTGAAAATGTAGCTAGCTAGACTACCTTACCCATGGTCTGAAATTGGAGTGGATAGCCAATGTGTAATATCTGAAAATGTAGCTAGCTAGCTGCATACATCATGGATGGACGCGTCTCCTGTCGGATGCCATGGTTGCCCTTAGTTTGAAGATGTAATCCAGAGACAGGCGTTTTCTCCTTAGCTATCATACTCAAATTCCACTGATTTCAAAAATCTGTCGTCCAGAAAGTGGAGAGCAACACTTATGCAGTTTTACTACACGATACAATTTTTTTGTTTTTAAAGCAGTGTTAGACAGGATTACCTAGACAAACAGAACAGCTCAAATAGAGGCATGCTATATGGCAGACACAATCCAAAACTCATCTCTCGGCAAGTCCAGCCCACTCATTATCTCAGCCAATTACGGCTAGCGGGAAGGTTGCTGCCTTTTTCTGTGGCTAAACCAACTAGGCTTGTAATTTAACCATTTTATTCTTATTTACAGATGGCATACAAGTTTTCTATTAAGGTACATGAAAGTTCTCTGTGCTCTACTGTACTCTACTTTTCTGTACAGTACTCTACTGTGCTGTCCAAACTTGTGAAACATAGACGTCTATGATTGGTTGACTTTTTCAATGTCCATGGACGTCCGTTGCTCAGTGGGTGAGAGTGCTTGCTATAGTAAATGCAAAGAGGGTTGGTCACCCTCAATGTGAGCAAGACAAAGGAGCTTATCGTGGACTACAGGAAAAGGCGGGATGAACAGGCCCCCATTAACATCGACGGGGCTGTAGTGGAGCGGGTCGAGAGTTTCAAGTTCCTTGGTGTCCACATCACCAACGAACTATCATGGTCCAAACATACCAAGACAGTTGTGAAGAGGGCACGACAACACCTTTACCCCCTCAGGAGACTGAAAAGATTTGGCATGGGTCCCCAGATCCTCAAAAGTTTCTACAGCTGCACCATTGAGAGCATCCTGACCGGTTGCATCACCGCCTGGTATGGCAACTGCTTGGCATCTGTCCGTAAGGTGCTACAGAAGGTAGTGCGAACGGCCCAGTACTTCACTGGGGCCAAGCTTCCTGCCATCCAGGACCTATATAATTGGCGGTGTCAGAGGAAAGCCCATAAAATTGTCAGACTCTAGTCACCCAAGTTATAGACTGTTTTCTCTGCTACCGCATAGCAAGCGCTACCGGAGCACCAAGTCTTGGACAAAAAGGCTTCTCAACAACTTCTACCCCCAAGCCATTAGACTGCTGAACAATTCATAAAAATCACCACTGGACAATTTACATTGACCCCCCCCCCACCTCTTGTACACTGCTGCTTCTCGCTGTTCGTTTGTTACCTATGCATAGTCACATGGACCCCACCTACATGTACAGGTTACCTCAACTAGCCTGTACCCCCGCACACTGACTCGATACCGGTGCCCCCTGTATATAGCATCGTTATTGTTATTGTTATTCTTATTATTACTTTTTATTTTAGCCTACTTGGTAAATATGTTCTTCTTCTTGAACTGCACTGTTGGTTAACGGCTTGTAAGTAAGCATTTCACGGTAAAGTCTACACTTGTATTCGGCACATATGGCAAATAAAGTTTGATTTGATAGGTGTCATGGTATGTGTCAGTAAGAGCCAGTAGATGTGACATCAACTGAAGAAAGGGAGGAGACAGCGCGGAAGAGAGCGAGAGGGAGACTGTTATCCGTCTTGCTTTGACCACCAGATGACAGAAGGAAAACATAACAGTATGCCAGTGGAAAGGAGGACAGTAGCAGGTGACCCAACTGTGGTTTGTGACTACTATGATTAGCGATTTGGTAATAGAATTACGAGTTTTAATTACTTAATAATTCATAAACAAGCTTGATATCAGTAAAAACACTAACTAATTTGGTACAGTAGTCTACCTTTACTTGTTACTTCTGTGAACTTTCATTAGAAATGTTTAAATATCTTAAAGATGTGGGTTTTTGGTAAGGAATTACAAGGCACAAGGCAATGTTTCTTAAACTTCAAGAAGGCAAATCATTTATCCAAAACGAAATATAAGTGTTGATATTAGTTGGCAGGGGTATTTGTGTTTCAATGTATTTCTAATACCCTTTAAGACTTTTTCTTGAATATTTCTAAAACCCCTTTTCCATCTGTTTGACCAGAAATTAAAGCCTTTGCTTATTCCTAATTTCTAGGATGGGAAGTTGTTGAAAAATGCACATATGCCTTAGTAAAAAAAAAAATGGTGCACAGAGGTCCTTTAACCTCTCTAGGGTATGTGGGACGGTAGCGTCTCACCTCGTCAACAGCCAGTGAAACTGCAGGGCGCCAAATTCAGAACAGAAATCCCATTATTAAAATTCCTCAAACATACATGTATTTTACACCATTTTAAAGAAACACTTGTTGTAAATCCAGCCACAGTGTCCGATTTCAAATAGGCTTTACGACGAAAGCAAACCAAACAATTATGTTAGATGAGTGCCTATTCACAGAAAAACACAGCCATTTTTCCAGCCAAAGAGAGGAGTCACAAAAAGCAGAAATATAGATAAAATGAATCACTAACCTTTGATGATCTTCATCAGATGACACTCATAGGACTTCATGTTACACAATACATGTATGTTTTGTTCGGTAAAGATCATATTTATATCCAAAAATCTGAGTTTACATTGGCACCTTACGTTCAGTAGTTCCAAAACATCCGGTGATTTTGCAGAGAGCCACATCAATTTACAGAAATAGTCATCATAAATGTTGATGAAAATACAAGTGTTATACATGGAATTTTAGATCCACTTCTCCTTAATGCAACCGCTGTGTCAGATTTCAAAAAAACTTTACGGAAAAAGCAAACCATGCAATAATCTGAGTACGGCGCTCAGACGACAAATCAACCCAAAGAGAGTACGGACGAAAAGTCCAAAAAGTTCCGTTACAGTCCGTAGAAACATGTCAAACGATGTATAGAGTCAATCTTTAGGATGTTTTTAACATAAATCTTCAATAATGTTCCAACCGGAGAATTCCTTTGTATTCAGAAATGCGATGGATCGCAGCTAACTCTCACATGAACGCGCATGGTCAGCTCGTGGTACTCTGGGAGAGAACTTACTCAATCTCCTCTCGCCCCCACTTCACAGTAGAAGCATCAAACAAGGTTCTAAAGACTGTTGACATCTAGTGGAAGCCTTAGGAAGTGCAACATGACCCCATTTCCACTGTATCTTGGATAAGCAAAGAGTTGAAAACCTACAAACCTCAGGTTTCCCACTTCCTGGTTGGATTTTCTCTCAGGTTTTTGCCTGCCATATGAGTTCTGTTATACTCACAGACATCATTCAAACAGTTTTAGAAACTTCAGATTGTTTTCTATCCAAATCTACTAATAATATGCATATCCTAGGATCTGGGCCTGAGTAGCAGGCAGTTTACTCTGGGCACGCTTTTCATCCGGACGTGAAAATACTGCCCCCTACCCCAAAGAAGTTAAAAGGGAAATGCCCGCCCCATTGACATAAACCAGGTCCTCATAAAATCCCTATAACATCATGGGAGACTGAACCACAATAAAATAATATGGCATTTTAGGATGCAGCTGATCACTTGAGGACAACCAGCCAGTCAGTCACATGTTGCTGTGCTGTGATGCAGTCAGGGCCAGCAAGCAGAGAAGCAGAGTAGACCGTGAGGTAACAAGAGCCCAGGCTAATAAGGATAATCCACAGGAATGTGGCTTTGCCCCTGACTGTGTCACACGACAAACATTATATAAAACCGCAAACGGACTAATTTTATTTCATTGGAGAAAGCCGACTCAAACAAAAGCCATCTATTAATATCTTTATGAGCAAAAAGGTGCAAGACAGGATTCAGTTTACTGCCAATAAATGCATAACAAAGGCAAGTTAAAAAAAGCCATAAAAACTATCAGTGATTCACTGCTTTACCATTCAAGTCTGCCATCTAGTGTTATGGTTATGGTACAATCATTGCAAAATAGAGAACTACAGAGCAACATTCTCAGAAATCCATCTTCCAGTAGGTCTAAAAGTATTAAATGGGATAAAACCTTCAACTACCCTATACTAACACCCATTCAATCAATACAGATATACAAGAGGTGTGGGGCTAGTGAGTTGGTTTAATACACCAATGCTATCGGTCACTGACTTGAGTTTGGGAAGTTCCGGAAAAAACCCTCTTCATTTGAACAATATAATGTCAAGGGAATTAGACTAATGCCTGTGAAAGAGTGAGATAATGTATGGATGCCTGACATTAGCCAAGGTTAGGTTACTAGCTTATGTGATACTGATAATCCTTTAGGACAGACTCCCTACTAGATCTCAGAGTAAAGCCTAGGTATCATGTGTCATAGTTTGTAGAGAGAGAGTGGAATCATTCACATCCAGGCATTTCCCCCCCAAGCCCTGCAGCCCAACCAAGGGTAATCTAGTCTCCATTACCAGACCTGGCCTACTGGCCCTGAACCACCAAACAGGCCAACTGTCATGTGAGAGGAATTCAAGAATTCACTGAGGGCCACACCACATTAAACATTAGGCTGACAAGTCACTGCTTGATGGAAATTGAGATAGTTGAAGCTGTTCTACTGTCCGCTGCTAAACAGAGCAACAATAGGCTAGATGTAACACTGGAGAACAGATAGAAGTAGAGACATTCCATTCTATGATGGCATTTGCACAGCGCAAACATTTAATGAAACCTTTATACTGGTACCTCTTAAAACTGCTAGAATGATTAGTCTACATGGGAAATAGGCCCAATTGTAGAGAAATACAGACAAACTAAGTGGCTAATTCAAAGCTTCAAAGATACTCAGGTTGAAAGAAATGTATATAATGGGCTGACTGTGAGACTTTACGAGACAAAATAGCCTTGTCTTTAGCCAGCTGGGGAAAGATTAGCCTACTGATAGTAAAATAATAACTGATCCCAACACCCAGCTCATGGTTTGGGAAACACAGTTATCCCTCTCAAATCATACAACTGAGTAACTAAACTATTGGGCTCATATTCAAGATCATAATGAATAAGATTAGGCTATACAAAACGGATCCTAATTCAGCACACCTTCCCTGAGATCCTACGTGAATACAGGCCCTGATTTACAGTAAAGCCACATGACAACAGGATGGCCAAACTGATGATGGACTGCCCTCTAGTGGTATCATCACTTGACGCTGACAGCGGAGGACCACCTTGTACACTTTGTCAGTTCCATTTCATCTCTCTTTTTCAAATGTAAAGGGTCTGAATGGGTAGTTTACAAACATTTACAAGTGTTGGGAATGTATAGTAGTCACTTTAGTTTATGACAGTGAGAGGGGAAGAAGATGTGGTATTTTTTCTACAACTGAGGGTAGCCTATGTGCATAGAGCACAGCAAGCATTATTTTGATGTAGCTATTCATTTAGAATAATCTGACGCAGTACAGCTCTATAACATAAAACGACGTGATGGTGTGTAACGTAAAATGTGTGCTAGTATAAAAAAGGGTGCTTATTTGTGATCTTTTTTTTGTTTATGTCAACATGTCTTCCACGCAAACTGCATCTTTGATAAGTGCTGGCTATCAACAAAAGCGTTTTCAAGCCTGAAGCTACCATAAAATATATTGCCAGCTAGACTAGGTAAAGATGCAACTGGGTTGACAGCTGTATATCTAGCTAGCTACCACCACCAGCCATGTTAGCTAGCTAATTAAATTGCAAACACAGCTTACACACAAGCAAGTTACTAAAATGCTTTCTAGCTAACTGGCTTACTTTTTAAAGTCGACGCTGAACAGGCCAAATCCAGCCCCAGCGTTGGAGGTGGTCGGGGTAGTCTCCTGCCCAACCTCCACCGCTGAACCAGTTCCTCCTTGGTCGCTGTACGACAAATTGTTCGTCGACATACTCAACATTTGACGTTTTGCAAGTGTACAGAAATGTTTATTGTGGAAAGCTAAACTATCGTAAAACAAAATTGCAGTCGTTGACAGTTTTATGATGCTAATTAGAAGGGGAAGCGATACAAAACTTTATCATGAACATGCAACTTTTTTTCCCTCATCCATCCAGAACCGGAAGTATGAGTTGGATAAGTTTTAGTCACATGACAGGAGGGAACGATGAAGCACCTGACCGCCACGGTAAATATGGTCGCAAGCCAATCAAATTAGCTGAGGGGCGTATTCAATGACGCGCATGCGCGCTAAACGAAAGTGGGAGCGTGCAGTATTTTTGTTGCCCTACTGTTGATGCCCCATTTAAGTTGAGAGCGTATGAGAACGTCTGTGACAGGGTTTTGTACATGCAGGAAGAGTCATGTATGCTTTTTTTACATAATAATGTAGGTTAGGAGAAAATATAATGATATCAAAATTATATCAAATTATCGATTGTAATAACCCATGGAACTCTTTATACCTTGGAAGGAGTGAGGGATTAGGTTTGCAGAAAATGTATTACTTGGCTCAGTGGTCTAAGGCACTGCATCTCAGTGCAAGAGGTGACACTACAGTCCCTGGTTCAAATCCAGGCTGAATCACATCCAGCTATGATTGGGAGTCCCATAGGGCAGTGCCCAATGTTGTCTGGGGTAGATCATCATTGTAAATAAGAATGAGTTTTTAACTGACTTGCCTAGTTAAATAAAAGTGAGAAAAAAAATATATATACATATATATATATTACTAACCCAGAGCATGGTGTTACAGGCAGGCAGTCGCAGCTACACTCTGTGTGTCAGCTGTGCATTCCAACACTCTAACAAAGACCCCAATAGATACCCAAGTGCTACACCACCAGGTGTTGTGTATGTGTAATGACGTTTATACCACATTTCACATGTTCACAATAATTCGATTTTCAAATGCATGGGAAACTGAGTATTTAACACTTGAGTCTTTTACTGTGAGTCTTTCAGTTGTCTTTTAAAAACAATTTATATCACCGTTCTTTTTTTTTTCTTGTTCGGAGATCAAATTTGAAGCGGCTTGGAAGCTTTGCATGCCTCTGGGATCGACGAACACTTGGGGTAGTGTTCATTCTCAATGGTTGAAAAGCCACCAACTCTTTCTGAGCCGGGCTCTGCGTATGAAATTGGATTCTACTCTTGGTGAACTGTTTCCTCTGTTACAGTCTCAGTCTGCAGAAGCTGCACCACAGAAGCACTTGGATAGCTAGAGAACAGCCTGTCATCACAACTGGTAACTAAATGGTTGTTCCTTCTCGTCTGACAAGAATCCGATCAACATGTCTACGAACCATTTTATCATCTCCCAACATGACTTTGTAGGAGACAGGACCAGTCACTGAGTCTATGAATCCAGGAATCCATTTTTGCCCATGACTGAAATTTCTGGTCAGGACAGGGTCCGTGTCTCCAAAACTCCGGCCCTTGGTGCGTTTGTCATTGTTCTCTTTCTCTCTGTTTTGTTTGGGGACAACTTTCCTTTTCAGGTCTGGATAGACTAGGTACAATGTGGAGTGTAGATATACCTAATAACATCTCAGCAGGAGAAAGTTCTGTTGTGGATTGAGGTGTTATTCTGTAGCTACACAGAACACGTGACAACTTTGCTGCTATGCTCCCTTCTGCACTTTTCGTCATCATTTCTTTGAATGTCTGTACTGCCTGTTCCGCCAGTCCATTTGAAGATGGATGATGTGGAGCAGATGTCACATGCACAATACTGTTGTTTCTGAAGAATTCTTGTGTTTCTGTACTCACGAAACAGGTCGCATTGTTGCTCACCACCATCTCCGGTATCCCTTGGTTACTAAAGCTCTATTGTAGGCCATCTATAGTAGTGGTGGATGAAGCAGAACTAACAGGATACACATTCATGCATTTTGAATGTGCATTGGAACATTTTCCCCATTAATGGCCTTACGTAATCCATTTGCAATTTTTCCAAGGTTTTTCTGGAAACTCCCAAGAGTGGAGTGGAGCTGTTGCCTTTCTGTGTTCCTAACACGTGTTACATGTCTTGACTCAATTCTCCATCTCCTGATCTTTCATATGCAAGACCCCCAGGTGACTCTGATGTGCTGTAGCATATCCTGGCATGCTGGCTGTGGAAAATCACTCGTTCTCCCCACAAAACGCAACCATCCTGTACACTCATCTCTGCTTTCCTGACACTGTGTGGTGTGAGTTCAGTTACTTCTGTTTGTTGTGGTCATCCCCTTACCACATATTCTCTAACTCTAGACAGCACTGGATCTTTACCTGTCCAGGTTCTCACTTGCTCTGCAGTCACGAGTGCTGTGTCTGTGTCCACAAACATCTGCACTCCTGAGCTGTTATGATGGGCGTGTACGGCAGCGGAAGACGGCTCAAGGCATCTGCGTTGCCATGGTACGTTCCTGCCTTGAAAACGGTGACATACTCGTACACCCGCAACATCACTACCCACCTCTGGATTCTCAGAGACATCATCTGTGGAACTGCCTTCGTTTCATTGAAAATTAACAGTAAAGGTTTATGATCTGTACAAATGGTAAACTTCCTGCCATACACTGTATATATTTGTGGAATCTCTGAACCCCAAACATTACTGCAAACTCCTCTTTGTCTAATTGGGAATAGTTATTTTTTGCTGGGTTAAGAGTTCTCAATATAAACCTTATTGGTATCTCAGTTCCATCCTGCATATGGTGTGACAGAACTGCCCCTACCCCGTAGGGTGACGCATCACACAAGTGAATGAGGTCCTTCTCTCCATCGTAGTGAACCAACACATCTGATGACTGCATCAGTTTCTCTGATTTTGCAAACGAAGCCTCCTGCTCTCCTGCCACTGTCTCTTTACACAGTAGTGTTTGAAGCGGTGCTAACACTGTTGACAAGTTTGGCAAAACCCTGTTATAATAGTTTAGCAGTCCCAAGCAAGCTTTTAACTCAGTCACATTTGTAGGAGCAGGTGCGTTCTGGATTGCTTGGACCTTGTCATTGAGTAAATGGATACTCGTGGCGTCCACTCTTTGTCCTAGGAACACTCCCTCGTTCCTCATGAAGGTACACTTACTCCGCTTGAGACTTAAGCCTGCACTTTCCAATCTCTGTAGTACCTCAGTCAGCGTGCACAGATGCTCCTGGTCACTCCTCCCCGTCACTAGGATGTCATCCAAGTAAATGGCAACGTGGAATTCCTTGAAGGACGCCCTCGTTGGTGCTCTGAAAAATAGCAGAACTACTGGAGACACCAAAAGGTAAATGTTTATACATAAACAACCCTTTGTGTGTGTTTACTTTACAATACTTATTAGATTCCTCATCCAGAGTGATCTGTTGATATGCATGGCTCATATCTAACTTTGTAAACTTCTGTCCACTAGACATATTTGCAAATAAATTCCCTGTTTTTGTAATAGGATAGTGCTCTAACTTGGATACTCTGTTAACAGTCAGTTTGTAATCTCCACAGATTCTCACAGTATTGGCAGGTTTCAAAACATGCACTATGGGAGCTGCCCATTCTGAGAATTTGACTGGTTCCATAATGTCCTCTTTCAAGAGACGGTCAATCTCTGCCTCTACCTTTGACTTTATGGCATAAGGCACAGGTCTTGGTTTGTAAAACCTTGGTGTGTCCTCCTTGTCTACATATATTTTAGCTGGGCGGCCTTTCAATGTTCCAAGTTCCTCTTTGAACACATTCTCATGCTTTGTCAACACCTTTTTCCAATGTCCACTGTTGACCCTCATCAATCTGATTTACTGTTCCTCAGTTATTTTATTCAGCCCCGACCTAGCAGGTTTGGTCCGTTGCTTGATACGATTACTACAGGTAGCTGAGTCATTGTGTCTCTGTGCTGCACAGTTACATTAGATGCACCAAATGTGTCTAGTCTACTCTCTCACTTGTGTACGTTTTGAGATGTAGAGAACAAATATTTAAGTCTGGAACTTTTGCACTGTCCCACAACTTTGAGTACTCTGATCTTTTCATTATGATTACACTGCACGCTGTATCCACTTCAAACTTCAAATCTGGTTAATTGACTTTACATTTTTATGTGCTAAACATGTGTATGTGGTCAATAACATTTGATTTGATTTTGATTTGATTTGATAGGAGCCACTTTTGGAATGTTCTCTGACGTGCTGTACATCAGCCAAACTCAACTGGCTGACCATGGTCTGGACCCGGACCCAGATAATGGCCAATACGGACAACATCGCATTTTGTTCTATAGAAGTGAATAAATGATTTTTTAGACAGCTTTAAAAATTCAACCGAGTGCAGCGGCCTCTCTAACTCAGCAACCTCTTTTTCGCTCTCTCTCGAAGCAACGCCCACCTTTACCAGTGCCCCGTCTAATCCAATCGCATGGTTATATGCAAATATAACAGGCAGCATCTTACCCATTCACATCAATCCATAATTTCCTCTGCGGAACCTTGGGACAAGCAGGCAAAAAGAAACAGAAAGATTTGACCGCGGCTCAAAAATATCACAGATAAAAGGAGCTTAGTTACCAGTATCTTTGTTAATATGTCTGGTAAAACATTTTAAAAAGTTCACGCTGAAAACGGTATATTCAAAGACGAATGGACGGAACAGTATGTATTCATTCGCCCCGCAACTACTGCAGCACAAAACCAATGTGCTTGATATGCAGCGAGTCCAATGTTAAGCGCCATTATGACACCAGGCATAGTAATTTCGATCAGACTTATCCCCTGAACACAGAGGTGAGAACAAACAAGATTAACCAACTCACATCCCAATATGAGAGGTCCTGCAAAATCCTTGTCAATTCCCTGGCAGCCCAACAACATGCAATGGAGTGTTCACTGAGGATAGCTTGGGTTTTGTGAAAACACACACAAAAAACATTTCAGACACTGAGATGGTAAACAAATGCATGTGTGAAGTTGCTGACACCTTGCTGGAAGGTAAAGAAAAAGATGAGCTCAGGGAAAGATCAAACAGATCCCACTGTCAGATTCCAAAGCAATGAGTAGAACTGAAATATTAGCTGAAGATTTAACTTCACAACGTGATGAGGCTATTCAGAATGCAACATGCATTTAATTAGATAAGGAGAAAAGATGTTGCCGACAGACATGACAGCTCTGCTTCTAGCTGCTAAGCAACTTTGCAGTATTATTTTTTTGTGTGTTATTTGTTATATTATTAGCCCAAAACATTTTTTGTGTTATTACATACAGCCGGAAAGAACTTTTGTATACCGGCGGTAAATCACCAGCATTACGACCAGGAATACGACTTTCTACTGTATTTTAGTCAATGCCATTCTGACATTGCTTGTCCTAATATTTATATATTTCTTAATTCCATTAGTTTACTTTTAGATTTGTGTGCATTGTTGTGAATTGCTAGATATTACTGCACTGTTGGCGCTAGGAACACAAGCATTTCGGTACACCCGCAATAACATCTGCTAAATATGTGTATGTGACCAATACAATTTGATTTTATAACACTGATAATTGCCCAGCTTCTGGTGATTGTCAGATTTTATAACGAAACAAAGAAGGAATTCTGTGAGGAACTGTTGGGCTTAACAAATCTAGAAGCACACACACGGGTAGAGGATATCCATGAGGCCATCAAAGGGATTCCGACAAAAAGGGGGATAGTTCTGAAATCAGTGGTCTCCACAGATGGAGCTCCAACCATGATAGGAAAGGGAGGGGACTGGTTGCACTTTTGAAAGAGGACCACCCTGACCAGACATCATATCACTGCATCATCCATCAATCTGTCCTGTGTGCCAGTGGGGGAAAAGAGTATTCTGAAGTCATGACAACGATAATGAAAATGATAAACTTTTTGAGAGCAACATCATCCCTACAACATCGCATGCTACGAGGCATTCTGACAGAGGCCAATGCCAGTTTTGATGACAACAATGTCAGATGGCTCAGCAAAGGCAGGGTTTTGGAAATCTATTGGGCCATTCGGGCGGAAATCTAAGCTTTATTATCAGAGCAAAAGAGTGACAAGGCAACTCAGTTTATAGAGTTTTTGGAAGATGAGGAGAAGATGGAAACAGTTGCATTTTTGACAGACATTACATCGCATCTTAACCAACTGAATGTTTAGCTGCAGGGACAGGACAACACAGTGTGTGATATGATAACAGCAGTCCAGGCTTTTTGTAATTGGTATTTTATTAGGATCCCATTAGCTGTTGCAAAAAGCAGCAGCTACGCTTCCTGGAGTCAACACAAAACATGAAACATGAGATAATACTGAACATTAATAGACAAGAACAGCTCAAGGACAGAACTACATAAAATCAAAAATACAAAAGGCACACATAGCCTACATACTGTATCAGTACATACACACAAACTATCTAGATCAAATAGGGGAGAGGTGTTGTGCCGTGAGGTGTTGCTTTATCTGTTTTTTGTAACCAGGATGACTGTTCACTTGAGCAATATGAGATGGAACGGAGTTCCATAAAATAATGGCTCTATATAATACTGTACGCCTTCTTGAATTTGTTCTGGATTTGGGGACTGTGAAAAGACCACTGGTGGCATGTCTGCTGGGGTAAGTGTGAATGTCAGAGCTGTGTGTAAGTTGACTATGCAAACAATTTTCTTATAAAAAGAAGAAGTGATGCAGTTAGACTCTCCTCAACTTTTAACCAAGAGAGACTGGCATGCTGTCAAGAGAATTATGTTCTCAGTGTTCATAAACCAATTCAATGAAACTACTCAGTCTGCTAATCAGGATTTGTAAGATACTGATTGAAATGAAGCAGACAGAGGCCCAGCTAAAATAGTCAATAAGGTTTATTCACGGGAACGTTCTAAAGTCAAGAATACAAAGACATCCATTTTATAGCTACGCACATACATTTGCACACAAACAGTAGGTATCTGTCACGCCCTGACCGTAGAGAGCTTTTTATGTCTCTATTTTGGTTTGGTCAGGGTGTGATTTGGGTGGTCATTCTATGTTCATTTTCTATGTTTTGTACTTCTTTGTTGTATGGCCGGGTGTGGTTCTCAATCAGAGGCAGCTGTCTATCGTTGTCTCTGATTGAGAACCATACTTAGGTAGCTTTTTCCCACATGGTTTTTGTGGGTAGTTATTTTCTGTTTAGTGTTTTGCACCTTACAGGACTGTTTCGGTTTTGGTTATTCTCTTTGTTATTTTGTATTAGTCTTCAGTTTTCAATAAAAAGCATGAACACTTACCAAGCTGCGCTTTGGTTTGATTCCTCTTCTTCAGACGACGAAAACCGTTACAGTATCTTACGCCCACACTGTCCTGCTACCCAGCCGACAAAGATTAGGGACCGTGAGAACACCGTGAGAATCACTCCCTGTCCTCTCCCCAATCTCTCAGTGGCCCCTAGCCAAGGTCGGCCCCGAATCTTTCTCAGACAGTCTGTGTTCAAGACACTATAATAGACATATTGTTTGACTGACTATAACTACATACATCATTAATTATAACTTTATGATTCTAGTCAATTTCTACAATTATATGGTTTCAGACTGGAGTATTCTAATCATTCCTTTAAAGCTATAAATTCCACCAACACATGCATAGTATTTATATCAACCCTCTGATTACAATGAAGAGCAAGACATGCTCTGTTCTGGGCCAGCTGCAGCTTAACTAGGTCTTTCCTTGCAGCACTTGACCACACGACTGGACAATAATCAAGATAAGAATAAACTAGAGCCTAGGGGACTTGCTTTTTGGAGTGTGGTGTCAAAAAGCAGATCACATCTTTATTACGGACAGACCACTCCCCATCTTTACAACCATTGAATCTATATGTTTGACGATGACAGTTTACAATCTAATGTAACGCCAAGTAATTTAGTCTCCTGAAATAGTTCAACAACCACACCACTCATTACCAGATTCAGCTGAGGTCTAGAACTTAGAGAATGATTTGTACCAAATACAATGTTCTTAGTTTTAGAGATGTTCAGGACCAGTTTATTACTGGCCACCCATTCCAAAACAGACTGCTCTTTGTTAAGGGTTTCAGTGACTTTATTAGCTGTGGTTGCTGATAGGTGTATGGTTGAATCATCAGCATACATGGACACAGATGCTTTGTTTAATGCCAGTGGCAGGTCATTGGTAAAAATAGAAAGAGTAGAGGGCCGAGAGAGCTACCCTGCGGTACACCACACTTGACATTAGAGAAGCTTCCATAAAATAAAACCCTTTGAGTTCTATTAGATAGATAGTTCTGAATCCACGATATGGCAGAGGTTGAAAAGCCATAACACATACGTTTTTTCAACAACAGGTTATGGTAAAAAATATCAAAGGCTGCACTGAAATCTAACAGTACAGCTCCCACAATCTTCTTATTATCAATTTCTTTCAACCAATCTTCAGTCATTTGTGTCAGTGCAGTACATGTTTGAGTGCCCTTCTCTATAAACATGCTGCAAGTCTGTTGTTAATTTGTTTACAAAGAAATAGCATTGTATTTGGTCAAACTTGGCTCTCTCATCCCTTCCAGGCTTCTGGGAGGGAGGGTGGACAATGAGCCTGTCAGCGAATGTAAGCAATGTCCCCACGCTCTCTGGCAGCTTTCATGGCTGGGATAAGTTCTTTCCTCTTCTGGCGCACAGCTTCAGGATAGTCCTCATTGAGGAAGATACAGTGTCTTGCAAAAGTATTCATCCTGCAACAACCTGTAATTTAAATAGATTTTTATTTGGATTTCATGTAATGGACATACACAAAATAGTCCAAATTGGGGAAGTGAAATGAAAAATATAACTTGTTTAAAAAAAAAAATAAGAATTCAAAATGGAAAATTGGTGCGTGCATATGTATTCACCCCCTTTGCTATGAAGCCCCTAAATAAGATCTGGTGCAACCAATTACCTTCAGAAGTCACATAATTAAGAGTCCACCTGTGTGAAATCTAAGTGTCACATGATCTCAGTATATATACACCTGTTCTGAAAGGCCCCAGAGTCTGCAACACCACTAAGCATGGGGCACCACCAAGCAAGCGGCACCATGAAGACCAATGAGCTCTCCAAACAGGTCAGGGACAAAGTTGTGGGTTATAAAAAAATATCTGAAACTTTGAACATCCCACATAGCACCATTAAATCCGTTCTTAAAAAATGGAAAGAATATGGCACCACAACAAACATGCCAAGAGAGGGCCGCCCACCAAAACTCACGGACCAGACAAGGAGGGCATTAATCAGAGAGCCAACAAAGAGACCAAAGATAACCCTGAAGGAGCTGCAAAGCTCCACAGCGGAGATTGTAGTATCTGTCCATAGGACCACTTTAGGCCGTACACTCCACAGAGCTGGGCTTTACAGAAGAGGGCCAGAATAAAGCCATTGCTTAAAGAAAAAATAAGCAAACACGTTTGGTGTTCACCAAAAGGCATGTGGGAGACTCCCCAAACATATGGAAGAAGGTACTCTGGTCAGATGAAACAAAAACTGAGCTTTTTGGCCATCAATGAAAATGCTATGACTGACGCAAACCCAACACCTCTCATCACCCCGAGAACATCTTCTAAAATGAAGCATGGTGGTGGCAGTATCATGCTGTGGGGATGTTTTTCATCGGCAGGGACTGGGAAACTGGTCAGAATTGAAGGAATGATGAATGGAGCTAAATACAGGGAAATTCTTGAGGGAAACCTGTTTCATTCTTCCAGAGATTTGAGACTGGGACGGAGGTTCACCTTCCAGCAGGACAATGACCCTAAACATACTGCTAAGTAACACTCAAGTGGTTAAGGGGAAACATTTAAATGTCTTGGAATGGCCTAGTCAAAGCCAGACCTCAATCCAATTGAGAATCTGTGGTATGACTTAAATATTGCTGTACACCAGCAGAACCCATCCAACTTGAAGAAGCTGGAGCAGTTTTGCCTTGAAGAATGGGCAAAAATCCCAGTGGCTAGATGTGCCAAGCTTATAGAGACATACCCCAAGAGACTTGCAGCTGTAATTGCTGCAAAAGGTGGCTCTACAAAGTATTGACTTTGGGGGGGTGAATAGTTATGCACGCTTCTGTTTTTTTGTCTTATTTCTTGTTTGTTTCACAATAAAAATCTTCAAAGTGGTAGGCATGTTGTGTAAATTACATGATACAACCCCCCCCAAAATCAAATTTAATTCCAGTTTGTAAGGCAACAAAATAGGGAAAATGCCAAGGGAGTTGAATACTTTCGCAAGCCACTGTATTCGTTCCTCTCAAGTTCTTCACTCTTTCCAGAACAGCTACCATGTCCTTGAACCTCAGGAACTTGACAACTATTGGCCTGGGACTGTCACCTTGGCCGGTGGTATGTTTTTCAGTTCTGTGGGTGCGCTCCACCTCAAACTTCCTGTGGTCCATTTTCAATTTCTCTGAGAATATTTCCCTCACTTTGTCCTCAGACTCCGTCCAGGTCTCATGTGGAGAATCTGCAATTCCATCCACAACCATGTTATTCCGCCTTGATTGTCCCTTGAGATAGTCTGATTTATCCATTATTGTTATCATGGATTCCCACACAGAACTGATGTCTTCTCTAAATTACTTAAAAATTTCTGTCATTTTGCCATTCTCATGTTTAAAATCATCGAGCTGACTCTGGGAGAACTGCAAGCTGTTCTTCAGGTCCTGGACCTCTCTGGTCAGGTCATCCATTCTTTTATTAGTTGAATCCACCAGTATTTGGACAAAACACTTAAAGCTATTTTCTTGTTGTTGTAACAACTGCTTGTAGAACTGTTTTTGATCGCCGGTTTTGGTCTTTGTCATGGTAGCTAGCAACGTTAGTTACGCTGTTACTCCTTGAAGTTCCAGACAGGGCAGGTCACAGGGAAGATTGAAAACAACAAACAGCAGGGTTCTAGACAAACCCGGGACAATCCACGGTCCAAGCCACAATGGCTAACCGTGTGTCGGGCTGCGTTCAAGACTTCAAGAAACCCCGTTGGCTCGATAGGCAGCTAGCTACCAAATAGCTCCTCAGACCCAACCTTGGTCGGCAGGATCACTGGACAGAGAGTAGCAGTCCAAGGAGGAAATTGGAGCTTTTCAAGAATTATCTCCAGGGAGAACTTGTCCACTTCCCCAATCTTCTGGTGCAAACGCAGGGAGACAAAGATGTTCCCAACTATGTTGATTTCACCCAGAAGCTGATGGATAACTTCAAGGCTTGCTTTGATGACTTCACTGTTGGAAGAAAACTGCTGCTGCTCATCCAGAACCCCTTCTTGGTCACAACTAGGGCTGTTGCAGTGACCGTGTTACCCCCACACCGGTGGTCACGAGTCATGAAGGCAGTCAAATTCCACATTACCGTTTAGTCACGATAATTAGGCTTCTTCAAGCTCTGATGCTGCTACTGGTCATTAGTGGCCTACAAACTTGCTAACTGCCTGGTACTCTAGACTCTATTGTCCCTCTAATCAGTCTGACATCAATGCAAATGTTGTGATGAAAAGAGGGGGATCCCATCCGCTTTCTATAGGCTAGGCCTACTATATATATTTCTCAACCTTCCTAATATTAAGCACATTGCTTATATTTACAACAGGAGTATAGCCTACCTGGCTGGCATGAAAATACCCACGGGGAAAAACCTCCTCCATTCGCTATTTAAGTGCATAGATGACATGTATTTTTTCTCAGGTGCATGATAATGGTCCATTCTAAATCAAAACAAATGTCACACATATATTATTTAGTATATGTAAAGACAAGATTAAATCAAGAATTGTCTGATGGGTGACAATATTAGCCTATCACTTGTGAGTTACAGTATATATAATCACTTGTGAATGAGCTCCTGAGTGGCGCAGCGGTCTAAGGCTAGAGGCGTCACTACAGACAACCTGGATTGAATCAAGGCTGTATCACAATCGGCCGTGATTGGAGTCCCATAGGGCGGCACACAATTGGCCCAGCGTCGTCCGGGTTTGGCCGGTGTAGTCAGTCATTGTAAATAAGAATTTGTTATTAACTGACTTGCCGAGTAAATAAAATTAAAAGGCCCAGCATAAGAAACAATGCCTTTTTTTTGCGACATGTTCAAATCATAGTCGCACACTTCATGTAGCCAAGCTCATAGACTTATATGTTTTAATAAGGTTTGTATCACAACTAAAGTGGCCAAATAACTTCTTAAAATTAAGCACATTAATCTGCTTTACAAGGGGTGTAGAGCCTAACTGGCATATGTAAGCAGCGCATGAGTTTCAAGTTTGGGGAAGATAATTTTCACCATAAAAATGCACCTTTATAATAAAAGCATAATTGCATTTGTGGTCAATTTTGATCAAATCAAATCAAATTTATTTATATAGCCCTTCGTACATCAGCTAATATCTTGAAGTGCTGTACAGACACCCAGCCTAAAACCCCAAACAGCAAGCAATGCAGGTGTAGAAGCACGGTGGCTAGGAAAAACTCCCTAGAAAGGCCAAAACCTAGGAAGAAACCTAGAGAGGAACCAGGCTATGAGGGGTGGCCAGTCCTCTTCTGGCTGTGCCGGGTGGAGATTATAACAGAACATGGCCAAGATGTTCAAATGTTCATAAATGACCAGCATGGTCAAATAATAATAATCACAGTAGTTATCGAGGGTGTAGCAAGTCAGCACCTCAAGAGTAAATGTCAGTTGGCTTTTCATAGCCGATCATTAAGAGTATCTCTACCACTCCTGCGGTCTCTAGAGAGTTGAAAACTGCAGCTCTGGGACAGGTAGCACGTCTTTCCGGTAATAGAACATTTGCGCTTATAGCCTACTACCATGTACGTATTGCTGCATTTATAATGTGAAAAAATTGGCCAATAGTTTATCAACATTTTAAGCTAAATGTTCTGATCTGTTGCGTCAGCCACATTGCATAAAAAAAATGTTTTATGCCAGCGGTTGTATTAATTTGGGATGTATCGCATCCCACAACTATCCCAGACTATGCTTAGAATATTTATTTCTCGCACAGAATAGAATACGTAAACTTTTGTACTATGGGGGATAGTAAATTGACATAGGCTAGTGCTTTTGCTGTTCCTTAGTCCTACTCATCTTGTTGGCCGACGAAAAGTAAATGTAAACAGTTCTTCCAATATCTTCAATATGCACCTCGGAAGGTAATTGAGGTAATATGTACATGTAGGTAGAGTTATTAAAGTGACTATGCATAGATAGAGAGTAGCAGCAGTATAAAAACAAAGGTGGGGTTAATGTATATAGTCCGGGTGGCCATTTGATTAGATGTTCAGGAGTCTTATGGCTTAGGGGTAGAAGCTATTTTGAAGCCTCTTGGTGTCACGATCGTCTATGGGTGAGAGAGAGGACCAAGGCGCAGCGTGTGCAAAATACATTCTCTTTTATTTAGAGAAGGGAAAAACACGCAACGAACACTATAACAAAACGAAACAAAACAACAAACGATCGTGAAGCTATAAACGTAAGTGCACACACAAGCTACAAACGTACAACATAGACAATTACCCACAAAACCCCAATGCCTATGACTGCCTTAAATATGGCTCTCAACTAGAGACAATGAACCACAGCTGCCTCTAATTGAGAACCAATCTAGGCAGCCATAGACATACAAACACCTAGACAAGACACTGACCCATATACCTTACAAACCCCTAGACAATACAAAAACACATACATTCCCCATGTCACACCCTGACCTAACTAAAATAATAAAGAAAACAAAGAATACTAAGGCCAGGGCGTGACAGTACCCCCCCCCCCCCCCCCCCCAAAGGTGCGGACTCTGGCCGCACAACCTGACATTGAAGGGGAGGGTCCGGGGTGGGCCTTATTATGGCGGCGGCTCGGGTGCGGGACGTGGCCCCCACTCCACCATTGTCAATACCCGCTTTGGTGGCGCCTCTGGAGCGGCGACCCTTGTAGCAAGTCCCGGACTGAAGACCATCCCAGAGGGCGCCACCGGACGGATGGGTAGTGTAGGAGTAAATGAGACACATGGATAACATATAAAGGCATAGGACAGCTGAACATTAAAAAAACAGACCACATGAAGAGAAGAGACACATAGTCTGCTGATTCCACTAAGAGCACACATACCAGAGACACATAGGCGCCTAAGACAATTGGACACACTAAGGATAGGGGAGAACAGAACAAAGAGTAGATTGAGACAGTAATGAAAGGGATAGACACATGGTCTGCTGACCTGACACACTAATGATAAAAAGACCCCTAGTCAGCTTCTTCTAAAAAGAAGGCTTATAGGATAGAATCTGCTGATTCCAATAAAGGCAGAACAAAGACTATATTGATAACATTAATGACAGGAAGAGACACAGAATCTGCTGACACACTAAGATAGAGGGTCCGGTCACCATTATAAACTAATTGAAAGCAGATATGGGCGTTATTGGGCGTGAACAAGCAGGAAGCCTGAACTAAAAGATGGTGGTGACGAATGACTTAAGGGAAAACTTATTTGCATGTGGGATGGACATAAACGCTATGTGTGTATAAATATGGGAGCCAGGGGCTCTGGGAAGGTGTGTGTTCCGCGGGACATTCCAGATTGCTATACAATTGTATTAAAAGCATGTTTGATTTCACAAGTTCTTGTCAGCGTTATATTTGAACTGATTGTCCACGACATAATTTGGCGAGCTTGCCAGGAGGGACAGGGACTGCGGAATGGCGTTCAGGGCTGGAGATAGTTTCTTTGGACAATCTTGCAAACACTTTGGCCACAACTATGAAAAGGTAAGCTTGTTCTTACATAGTTGAAATGTTTGTATGGATTGTTTCAGAGATCCTGTCTCAGCGAGAGGGGCGCCATGTAAGTCTCTCTTTCAAATTTCCTAAAAAGAAACCAGTAAATACTAAAGAACTTTTGAATTCAATGAATTTGCATGTATGTGTGATTTGGGGAATTGTATTAAATATAAATGTATGCGCATGTATAGAGACTGAGTGAATAGGCGCTGTAAACTTTGCTTGTGTTGGGTGTTTAGCGGAGCATGCGCTCGTTCTGTGGATCGTTCGAATGTGTAGCTTAAATGATGCGGTTGTTTGCGTCATCTGGCTGAGATGGTTGGCTATAATGTGGGACAGCCCATACGGTCAAAACAGATAATGTAGGTAGAAAATCCTGTGATACCTCTTCAATAAAATTAGTAGAAGGAATGCTTGGACAGGTTACTTATGAATAACGGCTCTAAAAATAATAGAGAACTGCATAAATAAGTAGTTAGGAAGCCACGATACCGCTCTTTAAAAAAGGAACATTTTTAAAGAGGTCTGCTTGGGTGGGATATTCACGGCAGGAGAATCTGTGGGTGAATATTTAGTAAATAAATATTTCATGGCTACCGCCCCAGAACGGGGGACTGAACGGATGAATATTTAGAAGGCAGGAAGAATGTTAGCCCGATTGTGCGGCGTTCAACTGCAAGCGAAATCCTACGAATAAGAAACGCTCCGTCTAGCTAAACGGGGGTTTGTAATTCAGTAGGTCACGCCACGATATTGCTCTAATATAAAATAGAGATCAGTACGGGGTGGGTGTATATGATATGAAGACAGGCTGATCCGATTAGACAGTAGTCTCGTCATATTGTAGAAATCCTAGCAGTCTAGGCTTATGTAGGAGGAAGTGAATTAAGTCAATAAAGAAAGACTAAGTTGTTTTGAGGTAAAAACAAAGGGATTGAATGAACGGATGAAAAATAAAAAGGATGAATGAAAATGTTGTAAGAAATGAGTAGATCTGTGTAGAGATAGAACATTAGGAATAAGGAAGGACAGGTTGTGTGTGTTTAGGCAGAACGTCCAGAAGAGGGAGCGCGCAGCCTTCCTGTGACAGAGTATAGAGTTGAGGAAGGGTGCCGTTAAACTGCAATTAGGCAGAGGGAACGAAGTTAAGAAACATCGAAGTAAAATAAGTTATAAGCAAGGATAAAAACAATGATGTGATAAAGTGGTAAGAGACCGCGGTAAAAATAACAAAAAGGTGTCAAAACAAATAATAAATAAAAATACTTAAAAAGGCGTTAACCGAATAGTATAAATACGGATAGAGCAGTGGGTAACAAAAGAGAAAACAGAATCGCCGATAAATTGAAATTATACTATAAAGTTAAAAACGAATCTAGGTTAGTTAAGATAAATAGTGAAATCCAGGACACATTAAGAATTCACGAACGGTGTAACAAAGAAAGAGGAAAAAACAGGCCGTCAGTCACTCTGTGTCTACAGAAGCTACGGTCTAAAAATAGCCTGAAGGGCAGAGAGGGGTGCAAAATCGAGTGGCCAGGATAAAAAAGGAGAACAGGGGAGGCTTGACTCACTAATAAATTGACCATAGGATCAAACAATAAGAATATAGAGAAGAGGTAAGAAAGTATAGACAAAATAAATAAATAAAGGTAAAAGTAAGACGTTAGATAGAGATCTTAACGGAGCGTGCAGTGGACCTGTGTGGCTCAGTTGGTAGAGCATGGTGCTTGCAACGCCAGGGTTGTGGGTTCAATTCCCACGGGGGGACCAGGATGAATATGTATGAACTTTCCAATTTGTAAGTCGCTCTGGATAAGAGTGTCTGCTAAATGACTTAAATGTAATGTAAATGTAATCTTAAAAATTGATTAGAACTGTAATAACAGAACAAACCAAATGGATAAAATGAATAAATAATGATATCTGTAAAGGGAAAAACACAGTGATATTTGAAGTACTGTACTAGAATAAGACATTAAGTCATCTGTAGTATTCAGAAATAATGTCTGTACTAAATAGAGTAGGCTTTGATAAGAGAAATTAAGTGATGTGACAAATGAATTATTAATTGGAAAGGGGACTAGCTCTACCTTGGAAAAATAGTAAATAAAAGGTGTATAATACATGGGAGTATTTAGGAAAAATAAATAAATAAATAGTGGCATGAAAACAAAAGGACTGTTTCCATAGCATAGAGAGATGAGGGATTTTTTTTAAAAAGCCATGGAGTCACTGAAAGAAGCGCACATTAGTTCTACCGAATTTGGATTGAATATGAAAAAACTGGATAATAGGGGATGCCATTACCCGGTAACATTCTATAACCAATAAGAAAATAGCTCCCTGTTTTGGATATGGGTATAGCGGGTATTGGGAAAATTAGTGTAAGGTGACACTAGAACTTAGTGCAATAGCAGGAAATGTCGCTCTACAAGAGTTTGTATCTTTGTCAAAATAACAAACAACTAATTGGTTTGAGGTTAGTAGGTATGGAATTTTCACTTGGCGGTGTATAGTCTCTGATTGATCAATGAGTGGTTCATAGAGATTACAGTTTATATGTGATGGAAAAAGTATTAGATCATGTTTTTACCTAACTTCTAGTAGAGTACCGATGGAATTTTAATTATTAGACATTCTATACCACAATTCTCTGGAACTGTTACAGACGCTTATAGAATAAAATCTATGTATAAGTAATACTATTGTTTTGCTGATTAAAAGGTAACATTGTGAATATTAACGATATGTACACTTTCTTTTCCAGAAGAATAAGGAAAAAAAAAAAAAAGGGTTTTAATCTTCTCTGGTCAAAATGTCATTGGAGACTGCATTACTGTGGAAAGCAGTTAGTTAAAGTTAGCCGCTTTAAAAATAAAAATATCTGGATAAGGCTAAAAATGGAGTTCTGGATAAGTGAGTCCAGTCCCTTTGTGTTATTGGCCTATGGTTCACTAGTAAGTACACCATGTACTGGGAATGAATATGCATTAGTAGATTTATTGGAAGGGTTTTTTCCAATTCAGTTTCAAATTGGGTATGCAAAAGGATGGAAATGTTTTTTGAAAAATGTATTTAAAGTTGTTTCTAAAGAAAGGAAACATTTTAATGGTGTCAAAATGCCCTGAATCCTAAGAATTTCCTGTGTAAGACTGATCACCTTCACTAGAAATTGTTTGAACAGGTGGGATTTAATTATAAAATAATTAAGAAACACCAGACTCTATTCAAAGTGTATAATTACTTTGAAAAAATATCAGTTCCCTGGGGTTATGGTCTTTGGGTAAATACACAAATGTGCTTTGTTCATTCTGCATATGACATGTGATGAAAGTGATGAAAGGGTTTATTGGAGTGTGGGTCTCTGTGAGGGTTATGTTGATAAATAGATCATCTGTAATTCGTCTGAGAAATCACCGGTAGAATAAAGGAGTTATCATAGAAGGTGACGTCAGAATGCTTTAAGGCATGGGAGAGAATATCACCACAAGTGGGTGTGGAGCTCAAACCCACCCTAACCGACTGAATAGTGAGGGACAACTGTGTCTGATGACCTGTGAACTGTATCTAAAAATAGACATGCTGACATTATATTTGTTGGGAGAATAATGACTTAAAGGAATTGGGGTACTGACCTTTTTATTATCAGGCCACTCATGAGAGAAAAACTGAGACAAAAGGGCTATTGTAAAATAGATATTACTGGTATTTAAAGTGTTTAGTATAAATGTTAATTATTAAAGGGATGTTGTGTATTGAATAGATAAGGTCAAATTTGAGTTAAAGTAAACACTAAGGACTGTTATCCTGAATATTGGGTTGGAAAATGTATTTAAAAAATAACTGTTTAGTTATTTAGATATAGAACTGTTTAAATTTAATAGGCCTAGGGAAGCTCTGGAAACTAATCCTGAGACAAGGAGGTTGACAAAACTTACAGAATATTAGATAAGGTTTTTTGTTTCTTTTGTTTTATAATGTCATTGGAATTGTAATGATAAAAATGTTATAATATAATTGTATAAAAAGGTAGTCTGTTGTGCGATGATACCCAATGATGAAGAAGAAAGAGACCAACAATAACATTGGCATAGAATGAAACGGATGGACATTTTCCCCAGGTTTAATTACATTACAAATAGTGGTCATTTATTGCAAATGAGTAATTATTATAATTTTTTTTTTCTCTTTTTCTCGTTTGGTCAATTTATTTTTGTTTTGAGGAACATAAGGTTGTGTATATGTTCCTGAGGAGGGACTGATACTGATATAAATGATATATAAATGGATTTAAGAATGTTTTAAGTATGTATCAAACAAATGGCTGTTATCGGTTAGAAAAAACTGTGACTACATTGGGGATATGAGGGGACTCATAAATGAAGGTAATGGTAGTGAAGGGGTGTTATTTCTAGAAACTATGTATAATAATAGAGATAATTCACAGAAAAGGAAAGACAGCTGGCTGTGTAAAATATAGGGACAATTCTAAAGTGAATAGAACAATTCACATATGGTAAAATGGTAAAATGGTAAAAATAAAATAATGATAAAATGGTAAGAATGGTAAAAAGGTAAAAATAATAAGTGGTGGCATTTTGAACATTAGAGCAAAAGTTTAAGAAACTTATGACTTAGTTTTGTTAGGATTGGATATTAATCCAACTGGAAGACGCTTGACTGATTACATGTTATTTTACAGCAGTTGTTGTAGGGACCATCATTTGACTATCATTATGAATATTTCTGTGGCAGGAGGCCAGGTATTTGAGGCAGAATGGTTACATAGGGCTGTTATTAAAAATTAAGATTTAGTGATCTTGCTATAAGAAGAAAGTCTGTTGTCAGGGAATAACCCATGTGTTAGTGTGTATGTCCTCAGGAAAAAACAGCCAGAAATGGAAGGGCTTGGGCTGCATTCTGGAGACTGAGTGTACATCAAGATACACCAGGCTGGTGGTATACTTCTTACAACACTGCAGTGGTAAAGTTCTTCATGTCTCTCTTTGGTGGGTACATAAGTCTCACGAGAAGTGAGGTCCAGCTGAATAAGGGGTGAGCTTGAAAACACCATGACAGAGGACGTGGAATCAGAGAGAGAGAGAGAGAGACTAGATTCCACTATAGACATACTGGGTTGAGTTTGGGGGCTACTTGTTTAATTTTTTAATGCATCATGTGAAAAAGAATAGATGATAGGATATTATACTCTAAACAAACATGTTAAAGGAATTGATGTGAAAGCATATATAGTGTTGAATTACGTCAAGAAGAGATAATGTTGATTAAGGTTATGCACATGATTATCAGTTAAAATGGAGCAGATGGGAAACTAAGTAAAAAATGACATGATTTGGGAACACCTCTCAGAACCTGGGGCCAAAAGGGGAAGACTGGGTGGAAGCATGAGGAAGCTTTTTAGGGCTTTTATTTTTGTGGAGTCCAGCAGAAAAGTATCCTGGAGGCATAGAGTCAGGTGAAGAGAGAGTGGGAATTGTCATGGTCTCAGATTTCAGTTTTCATGAATATGTTTATGCATAACACATAACATTGTCAATGCTGTTATGTTTTGTCTGTTGTTTTCCAAGTCTTATGTTTAGGAAACAAGAAGGAGAGGGGTTCGCCAGCTTCAGCTGTAATGTCAGTTTGTTGTGTGATGAGTGATGGAAGTAAGAGGATGTATGGTGCAATCATAGAACAGAGGCCATAAGTCTCTAAGTATGAATGCCTCACAGAAAGAAGGCAGAAATCTGAACCAGGACGAGAGGTTCTGCGTCTGATGATCCAAGGGGATCAGAAGGACCTCTCCCAGTGATACCAGGAGATCTAGTCCACGTTCGAGTGTTCCGGAGGAAGTGGGATCAACCGAGGAGAGAAGGACCCTATGAGGTGGCCAAAGCAACAAGAACGGCCGTCCAAGTGAAAGGAAGCCAGACGTGGTACCATCTGAACCACTGCACCTGAGTCCCAACAGAGAGAAGGACACAACCATATAGAGATGAAGACACAGAGGATGCTGATTCACCAGGGAGGAGCCAAGAAAACAGCAAATCAAGTGAAAGCCAAAATGTGACAGGTGCACTGACTAATGCACCCAGAAGAGGAGGAGAGGCCTCACAAGGAACAGAATGAGAACATTTCTTCCCTAAAATTGAAACCCTTCCAGATGGAAGCTAAGTCCGGCCTGAGGAGGGAGCCTCAGGTGAAGAAAGAGAAGGAAAAGTCCCGCAAGCTGAAGAAAATGGGGATTTCCCCACAATTGACTTTTCAACTCTTGAATGGTCTCCTTTAGACAATTGAAGTTAGAACAACAAAAGAGTAATGACATTGACATAAACAGAAGTAACAGTGAACACTAGTACAGAAACAACAGACTCACGCACAATCAAGATGTATGGTGGAAGCAGGAAGAGAAGAAAGGAATCAGCCGAACAATCCAAAAAGGCTGACAAGGTTAGAATCTCTGTTCCACCTCAACTTATAACAGAAGCAGGAGAACTGAAGTCTATCTCAATCATAAGGATCAAACCCTTACCGGAGATGGCACTCTGTGGATGGACACATTACCAAACAAAGGGACAAGTCGTTTGGGATCCGAAAGGATGTGACCTGACATTAATCAAAGAAAAAGACGAGAGGGTGCTCATCATGAATCAGATTGAACCAGTTGAAGGTGAAGAATTAATAGTTGAAATAACAAGAATAACAGTGAACGAAGGGAGTAGCACCACGGTCATTAAGATTGATCCTACCCCTGCACCTGAGCAGGAAGAACCTGTGACAACAACAAGGGTGGCGGCTGCTGTGACGACCACAGTAGCTACCACTAAGATGACATCGATCTCCCTTACCAAGCAGACCACCGTACCCACAAAGCAACTTGAGACATCAGAGTCAGGAGAATTTTTTACTGACATTTGGAACTTTCTGATAAACTCTAATGATCTACCTCAAGATAAGAACATTGAAAAAGCGACAGAATTAGATATATCAGAATCAGAACCACTCAAGGACACCACATGAGAAGAAGTAGTGAAGAAGGAGTGATACGAATGGGCTAAGTATATGGCAAACAAACACAAAATGGACAATTGTATTTTGTGTAGAAAATCAACTTTGTCTGATCTTTTAATAGTCTCTGAACCAGCATCATTTAAAAACTGTGTAAGTTGGAAAAATGACCATTGTACCAATAGAAAGTATTCTATTCCCTTGTGTGACATAGAATGTAGGATTGCTCTGGGTAAGCACTAGGGGTAAAACTATGTTGAATGAGACCATGCTGGGAGACAATGATTGTGCTGCCTATAATATTAGAACTGAATCAAATGGACCTCAATTAGACAGAAGTACCGTGGTTAAAGGAAAATATGAATGTTTTTACAGACACCACACCGAAGGAATGGATGTAGGAAACACCACTGTAGAATGTGATATTATTTGGGTGTTAGAGAATGTGGGAGTTCGTAAAAGTAATGATAAAGGGTTGATTATGAATAGAAAAGGGTTGTGTGGTCACATAACTCAGGTTTCGCCATCTCTTACTATGTTGAAAAATCAAGACAGAGGTATTGCTGATTGTTCTTTCCACACATCCAGAAACTAACTGTTGAATGTATTGTCTGATGGATGGATTGGTCTTTGTGCCTTAGTTAGAGCAATTAAATAGGTTACTATTATTAAATCACCCCATGATGACTATGTTAAACCTAGAGTTAAAAGGGCTTATGAGAAGGATCCTGAGGTATACCTTAATGCAATTGGACTGCTTAGAGGTGTACCTAGGGAGTTCAAGGCAAGAGATGAAGTTAAATCAGGATTTGAATCTATATTTTTGTGGATAACACCAAATAAAAACTTAGAGTGGATTAATTATATATATTATAACCAACAGAGATTCATTAACTATACTGACTCGGCTCTTACGGCGTTGGGGGAACAGGTACAGGCTACTAGTAAAATGACTTGGCAAAATAGACAGGCTCTCAATTGGCTCTTAGCGGAGAAGGATGGAGTTTGTGTCATGTTTGGGGATGACTGTTGCACCTTTATTCCCAATATTGCGATGGCCAAACTCAAAGGATTACGAGCAGAAGTAAAGGCTAATGCTGGTTTAGACTCTCATGTATGCGATTGGTTGGACCTAGCGTTAGGAAAGTGGGGAGCCATGTTTGCTAGGATGGCCATCATGTTGGGAGGAGGGTTATTGGCTCTGGGTATTGCATTTTGTTGTGTTATACCCCTGGTAAAGTCAATTGTGGTTCAGACAACAGTTAAATAGATGTCTGTAAGGAGAGATGACCCTCCTGTGGTGATTGATCCTGTACCGGGTAGCCCAGGCAAGTATACTAATAAGTATGGAAAGCCTTGTAATGCGGTTGGAGGACCTCTTGACTGCCCCTTTGGTAACCCTAACTGTCTCTATGAAGTGATTGGGGGAGGGTGGTCATGCGTGTCACGATTTTCATAAGGATGGTTTCCATGTATATGTTCAATTACCCAGTTCAGATGAATGTTTACTTATACATGTCCACAAAAAGTGTAATTTGCGTCACAATTGCAAGTGGTGTATAAAAATTCATGAGGATGGTCATAACCATCACCCAGAACCTTTTTCCTGTGCCAAGTGTTAAAGAGGAGATTGTCTTATTTGTAAGGATGAGGACTGTGCTCCTAGATAATGGGGTTTTAAGCATTTTTATTTTGCCTAATGCTTTGTGTTCTTTGTATGTTTCTTTGAATTTTTAGATATATATATTGATGAATATATATGTTTTCTTTTAATGAAAGTTAGTTTTGCCTTCTAAAAACTAGGTTTATTTCAAAAACATGCTAGGTGACAGAGGGTATTCTGGTTACAAGTGTCTACGGACCATGTCCTTAATCTTTTAACTAAGGTTGGTATCATTGATATCACTTTATTAGAGAGGTGTTTGCAAGGGAGGATCATGTTGAAATGATTAAATTTAGAATGATGTTGTTTCAATTTTCTTTTGTAACTGCATGTAGGTTTTTAATTTTCTCATATTCAATTTCTTATTATACTCATTGTATTATTTTCTTTTTAATTTTCACATAACTGAGATAACCTCAGGCAAGCTAGGTACTTACATGCTCATGCTTCATCAAAAATGTAATATATTCATTTTTATTAGTTCTATACCAAATTAGATCTTTTACTCTTATGAATTATTAGAGATGTTTGTTCTAGTTAGGTTTTCATTAATGTTTCTAATTGGATCTTTTACTCCTATTTAGTATTAATAATTTGGAGATGTTTGGTCCAGTTGGTTTATATGCTTTACTCTGTTTTTGTATTTTATTGTCCATTATAGGTATTCTCATTTACCATTCCAAAGTCATATTTGCATAATTTATGTGGCTAATTAGCCTCAGAGGAGGGATTATGTAGGAGTAAATGAGACACATGGATAACATATAAAGGCATAGGACAGCTGAACATTAAAAAAACAGACCACATGAAGAGAAGAGACACATAGTCTGCTGATTCCACTAAGAGCACACATACCAGAGACACATAGGCGCCTAAGACAATTGGACACACTAAGGATAGGGGAGAACAGAACAAAGAGTAGATTGAGACAGTAATGAAAGGGATAGACACATGGTCTGCTGACCTGACACACTAATGATAAAAAGACCCCTAGTCAGCTTCTTCTAAAAAGAAGGCTTATAGGATAGAATCTGCTGATTCCAATAAAGGCAGAACAAAGACTATATTGATAACATTAATGACAGGAAGAGACACAGAATCTGCTGACACACTAAAATAGAGGGTCCGGTCACCATTATAAACTAATTGAAAGCAGATATGGGCGTTATTGGGCGTGAACAAGCAGGAAGCCTGAACTAAAAGATGGTGGTGACGAATGACTTAAGGGAAAACTTCATTTGCATGTGGGATGGACATAAACGCTATGTGTGTATAAATATGGGAGCCAGGGGCTCTGGGAAGGTGTGTGTTCCGCGGGACATTCCAGATTGCTATACAATTGTATTAAAAGCATGTTTGATTTCACAAGTTCTTGTCAGCGTTATATTTGAACTGATTGTCCACGACAGTAGCTCCGGACTGAGAGGTAGCTCCGGACTGAGGGGTAGCTCCGGACTGAGGGGTAGCTCCGGACTGAGGGACGGCAGCTCCGGACTGAGGGACGGCAGCTCCGGACTGAGGGACGGCAGCTCATGGCTGGCTGACGGATCTGGCTGCTCATGGCTGGCTGACGGATCTGGCTGCTCATGGCTGGCTGACGGATCTGGCTGCTCATGGCTGGCTGACGGATCTGGCTGCTCATGGCTGGCTGACGGATCTGGCTGCTCATGGCTGGCTGACGGATCTGGCTGCTCATGGCTGGCTGACGGATCTGGCTGCTCATGTCTGGCGGACGGCTCTAGCGGCTCGGGACAGACGGGCAGCTCTGACGGCTCGGGACAGACGGGCAGCTCTGACGGTGCTTGGCAGACGGGCAGCTCAGACGGTGCTTGGCAGACGGGCAGCTCAGACGGTGCTTGGCAGACGGGCAGCTCAGACGGTGCTTGGCAGACGGGCAGCTCAGACGGTGCTTGGCAGACGGGCAGCTCAGACGGTGCTTGGCAGACGGGCAGCTCAGACGGTGCTTGGCAGACGGGCAGCTCTGACGGTGCTTGGCAGACGGGCAGCTCTGACGGTGCTTGGCAGACGGGCAGCTCTGACGGTGCTTGGCAGACGGGCAGCTCTGGCCGGCTGAGGCACACTGTATGCCTGGTGCGTGGTGCCGGAACTGGAGGTACCGGGCTAAGGACACGCACCTTCAGGCTAGTGCGGGGAGAAGGAACAGGGCATACTGGACCCTGGAGACGCACATTAGGCCTAGTGCGTGGTGCCGGCACTGGTGGTACCGGGCTGGGGACACGCATCTCAGGGCTAGTGCGGGGAGCAGCAACAGGACGCACAGGACTCTGGGGACACACAGGAGGCTTGGTGCGTGGTGTAGGCACTGGTGGTAATGGGCTGGAGACACGCACCATAGGGCTAGTGCGTGGAGGAGGAACAGGGCTCTGGAGACGCACAGGAAGCCTGGTGCGTGGTGTAGGTACTGGTGGTACTGGGCTGGGGCGGGGAGGTGGCGCCGGAAATACCGGACCGTGCAGGAGTACTGGCTCCCTTGAGCACTGAGCCTGTCCAACCTTACCTGGTTGTATGCTCCCCGTCGCCCGACCAGTGCGGGGAGGTGGAATAACCCGCACCGGGCTATGTAGGCAAACCGGGGACACCATGCTTAAGGCTGGTGCCATGTAAACCGGCCCGAGGAGACGCACTGGAGACCAGACGCGTTGAGCCGGCTTCATGGCACCTGGCTCAATACTCAATCTAGCCCGGCCGATAGGAGGAGCTGGTATGTACCGCACCGGGCTATGCACACGTACAGGAGACACCATGCGCTTTACTGCGTAACACGGTGTCTGCCCGTACTCTCGCTCTCCACGGTAAGTACAGGGAGTAGGCGCAGGTCTCCTACCTGACTTCGCCACACTCCCTTTTAGCCCCCCCCCCAAGAAATTTTTGGGTTGTACTCGCGGGCTTCCAGCCTTGCTTCCGTGCTGCCTCCTCATATCGCCTCCTCTCGGCTTTAGCTGCCTCCAGCTCTTCACGAGGGAGGCGATATTCTCCCGGTTGTGCCCAAGGTCCCTTTCCATCCAATATCTCCTCCCATGTCCATGAATCCTCTATGCTCTGCTCCCGTTGCTGCTTTACACGCCGCTTGGTCCGATTCTGGTGGGTAATTCTGTCACGATCGTCTATGGGTGAGAGAGAGGACCAAGGCGCAGCGTGTGCAAAATACATTCTCTTTTATTTAGAGAAGGGAAAAACACGCAACGAACACTATAACAAAACGAAACAAAACAACAAACGATCGTGAAGCTATAAACGTAAGTGCACACACAAGCTACAAACGTACAACATAGACAATTACCCACAAAACCCCAATGCCTATGACTGCCTTAAATATGGCTCTCAACTAGAGACAATGAACCACAGCTGCCTCTAATTGAGAACCAATCTAGGCAGCCATAGACATACAAACACCTAGACAAGACACTGACCCATATACCATACAAAACCCCTAGACAATACAAAAACACATACATTCCCCATGTCACACCCTGACCTAACTAAAATAATAAAGAAAACAAAGAATACTAAGGCCAGGGCGTGACACTTGGACCTAGACTTGGCGTTCCGGTACAGCTTGCCGTGCAGTAGCAGAGAGAACAGTCTATTACTAGGGTGACTGGAGTCTTTGACAATTTTTAGGGCCCTCTGACACCGCCTGGTATAGAGGTCCTGGATGGCAGGAAGCTTGGCCCCAGTGATGTACTGGGCTGTATGCACTTCCCTCTGTAGCGCCTTACGGTCGGATGCCGAGCCGTTGTCATACCAGGCAGTGATGCAACCGGTCAGAATGCTCTCGATGGTGCAGCTGTAGAAGTCTTTGAGGATATGGGGACCCCTGCGTAATCTTTTCAGTCTCCTGAGTGGGAAAATGTGTTGTTGTGCCCTCTTCACGACTGTGTTGGTGTGTTTGGACCATGATAGTTTGTTGGTGATGTGGACACCAAGGAACTTGAAAATATCGACCCGCTCCACTACAGCCCTGTCAATGTGAATGGAGGCGTGTTCGGCCCTCCTTTTCCTGTAGTCCACGATAAGCTCCTTTGTCTTGCTCATGTTCAGGGAGCGGTTATTGTCCTTGTACCACACAGCCAGGTCTCTGACCTCCTCCTTATAGGCTGTCTCATCGTTGTAGGTGATCAGGCCTACCACTGTTGTGTTGTCAGCAAACTTAATGGTGGTGTTGGAGTGGCCACATAGTTGTGGGTGAACAGGGAGTACAGGAGGGAACTAAGCACGCACTTCTGAGGGGCCCCCGTGTTGAGGATCAGCGTGGCAGATGTGTTGTTGCCTACCCTTACCATCTGGGCGCGGCCCGTCCGGAAGTCCAGGATCCAGTTGCAGAGGGAGGTGTTTAGTCCCAGGGTCCTTAGCTTACTGATGAGCTTTGTGGGCACTATGGTGTTGAACACTGAACACTGTACAGTCATGGCCAAAAGTTTGAGAATGACACAAATATTAATTTTCACAAAGTCTGCTGCCTCAGTTTGTATGACGGCAATTTACATATACTCCAGAATGTTATGAAGCGTGATCAGATGAATTGCAAATAATTGCAAAGTCCCTCTTTGCCATGAAAATGAACTGAATCCCCCAAAAACATTTCCACTGCATTTCAGCCCTGCCACAAAAGGACCGGCTGACATCATGTCAGTGATTCTCTCGTTAACATAGGTGTAAGTGTTGACGAGGACAAGGCTGGAGATCACTCTGTCATGCTGATTGAGTTCGAATAACAGTCTGCTAGCTTCAAAAGGAGGGTGGTGCTTGGAACCATTGTTCTTCCTCTGTCAACCACGGTTACCTGCAAGGAAACACATGCCGTCATCATTGCTTTGCACAAAAAGGGCTTCACAGGCAAGGATATTGCTGCCAGTAAGATTGCACCTAAATCAACCCTTTATCGGATCATCAAGAACTTCAAGGAGAGCGATTCAAATGTTGTGAAGAAGGCTTCAGGGTGCCCAAGAAAGTCCAGCAAGCGCCAGGACCATCTCCTAAAGTTGATTCAGCTGCGGGATCGGGGCCTCACCAGTACAGAGCTTGCTCAGGAATGGCAGCAGGCAGGTGTGAGTGCATCTGCACACACAGTGAGGCGAAGACTTTTGGAGGATGGCCTGGGGTCAAGAAGGGCAGCAAAGAAACCACTTCTCTCCAGGAAAAACATCAGGAACAGACTGATATTCTGCAAAAGGTACAGGGATTGGACTGCTGAGGACTGGGGTAAAGTAATTTTCTCTGATGAATCCCCTTTCCGATTGTTTGTGGCATCCGGAAAAAAGCTTGTCCGGAGAAGACAAGGTGAGCGCTACCATCAGTCCTGTGTCACACCAACAGTAAAGCATCCTGAGACCATTCATGTGTGGGGTTGCTTCTCAGCCAAGGGAGTGGGCTCACTCACAATTTTGCCTAAGAACACAGACATGAATAAAGAATGGTACTGTCATGACGTTGCCTGTTTAGGTACATAAAGCCCATCCCCCTCTCCCTGCCACTCCCTGCCCCCCCCTTTCCTCCTTCAACCCATGCTGTGGTCACAGAGAGACGTCGTAAATTCCTGAGAATCTCCTCATGGCCAAACAGTATTAGAGAGAGGGTAAACTTTCAGGACAAAGGGTTTTCTTCCACCTCACAGAACTTGAGGTACGAACAGATTTCATGTTCCTGCAAAAGTATAAAAGATCGGTGAAGATTCCAGCTATTAACCGGTCCGTTTGTCACAATGTGGGAAACTCATGGGAGACTGTTTGGCTACATTACCATACCGCTGTTTGTATAATAACCTCAGTAATGAGGTTTACATCTGTTTGTTGTATAAAATGAATGAGTGAGTATGATACTGTTTGTATAATTGTGTAATATGATTTTGGACTGTTTAATGAAGAAAAATACAAATCCCTTTTGATTTGAACTAAATCCAAGGACCGCCCCTGAGCCCAATTAGGGTCAGACATCCTGGGACAGCCCCTTTCTGCAATTCCGAATAAAACCCAACTCTGAGAAATTATCAACAGACCATGTTTTTTCTCCATAGGAGGAGAACGAAGGTTAAGTACCATTGCTGAATCTTTAACCATACCACGTGGTTATACTCTTAGACGAATAAGAACAAGTCTTTGATATTGACTACTAGTCTGCAGCTAGGAATTCGGTATCATTGAACGCGAAGAAAGACAACCGCCGAAACATCCATTCTATAACGAATGTCACTCTGAACTATCCACAATAACCAAGACAGAGACAGACGAATCTCTCCAACAGAAACTAACTTTTCTCCAGCGATCAAGACGACACACAGCGTAAATATATATATCTTGATTGCAATTGTTCCCGAATGAGTGAGCGTTCATGTGTAAAGGATTAGCATGTCAATTGTTATAGTTATGAACTAGTCGACCCCCAATTTTCCCTTTGTCTAACAAGCCGCCATGCCGGTTCAGCCCACTAGGGCATGTTTCTCCCATCATTTCATGTAACCATTTTAAGTTTGTTTGTTTGTTTATGCATTTCTGTGAATTACTTAGTTAGTAATAAATAAATGATTTAAGACAATTGATGTATGGATGACTCATAGTGAAGACTGGGTTCGTGCAGATAACCAACAATTTACGATGTTTGGAATGAGACTAACGTGAGGTAAAATAAATAAATCATTAATCAGAAGACTATTGATCAGATATGAAAATATCTGAAAGGTTATATTGGGAAATTATAACTTTGTAATCTGACTACTTTCCCTGGTGCCCCCAAAATTCATAGTTAATTAGTTACGTTATTAATCAGTTGATCGCGTAATCCCTAATTACAGGAATCTTTGATATAAACTATAAGTCTTCAATTTAATGATAGCAAAGACACGACAGTACCAACACATCCTCCGAGAGCAACTTCTCCCAACCATCCAGGAACATGCCTTTTCCAGCATGATGGAGCGCCTTACCATAAGGCAAAAGTGATAACTAAGTGGCTCTGGGAACAAAACATCAATATTTTGGGTCCATGTCCAGGAAACTCCCCAGACCTTAATCCCATTGAGAACTTGTGGTCAATCTTCAAGAGGCGGGTGGACAAACAAAAACCCACAAATTCTGACAAACTCCAAGCATTGATTACGCAAGAATGGGCTGCCATCAGTCAGGATGTGGCCCAGAAGTTAATTGACAGCATGCCAGGGCGGATTGCAGAGATCTTGAAAAAGAAGGGTCAACACTGCAAATATTGACTATTTGCATCAACTTCATGTAATTGTCAATAAAAGCCTTTGACACTTATGAAATGCTTGTAATTATACTTCAGTACTCCATAGTAACATCTTACAAGAATATCTAAAGACACTGAAGCAGCAAACTTTGTGAAAATTTATATTTGTGTCATTCTCAAAACTTTTGGCCACAACTGTAGTCAATGAACAGCATTCTCACATAGGTATTCCTTTTGTCCAGGTGGGAAAGGGCAGTGTGGAGTACGATTAAGATTGCGTCATCTCCTGGGGCGGTATGCGAATTGTCATATGATAGACATTATGAAGAGAAATTATAGATAAAACATATCGGTTCTCATTGGCCATTGGACATAAACATTACACAAGAAGTTGGAAATCGCAAATTCAACAATGAGTGATTTGGAAGGAATCAGTGGCTAACTGCAAGCATTGAAAAAGCAATGACTACCCTACTATTCAGTGGAGTGGATGTATGGTCCAAGTCTGGGTTTAACTTCTTGTCAATATGGGGGCGCTGTTTTCACTTTGTAAAAATTCGTTCCCAAATTAAACTGCCTCATACTCAATTCTTGCTCGTACAATATGCATATTATTATTACTATTGGATAGAAAACACTCTCTAGTTTCTAAAACCGTTTGAATTATATCTGTGAGTAAAACAGAACTCAAGTTGGAGCAAACTTCCTGTCAGGAAGTGAGAAATCTGAAATCAGGCACTCTATTCCAGGGTCAGTTTATTAATTTGCATGTATTCTATTGGTCGACATGCACTGCATACGCCTTCCCCTAGATGTCAGCAAGCAGTGAGAATTGGAATGGAGTTGCTAGGCAGATCTGAGGCCATATAAAGGGTCTTGGAACGTGGGGTGCACTCTTTTCAACGTTCACCATGACGCGAGACAGACCTCAGGATGGCATTCTGGAAAGCTCTCGTTATAGGCCTTAGATATATCCGGCTCTGATTTTATTCGATATAGGTGTTAAAAACGTCACAATGTAGTTATTTTAAACCGAGTTATATCATTTTATATCAGTATATTGCGATTTTCGGAATTTTCTTTGTGCTGCGTAATGAAGAGTTGGACACGTCTGGGCCACATAGCTAATGTTTGCTGCTAATTCCTAAGCTGAAGACTACATTCTACAGCCGGAGCAACGATTATTCTGGACAAAGGACAACTTGCCCAAGATTCTGATGGAAGCTCATCAAAAAGTAAGAACTATTTATGATGTTAATTCGTTGTTCTGTTGAAAAATGTAAAACTACTATTCCGCCATTAATTTCGGTGCGGTCTCGCTTTAACGCACGCTGTATGTCGTAGTAACGTTAATTTTAAAAATCTAACACAGCGGTTGCATTAAGAACTAATGTATCTTTCATTTGCTGTCCAACCTGTATTTTTTAGTCAAGTTTATGATTAGTTATTGATTAGATTAGGTGCCTCTCCCAAGATTTCTCCCGACATTTTCTTTGCAGCTTGGCTACTATTCTCATTGTATAACCACGATTTGTGCCGCTAAATATGCATAATTTCGAACAAACAATATATGTATTGTGTAATATGATGTTATAGGACTGTCATCTGATGAAGTTTTGAGAAGGTTAGTGAAAAATGTAATATCTTTTGCTGGTTTATTCGCTATCGCTAATGTGCATGAATCAATGCTGCTGTGTGGTTGGCTATTGTAGTAAGCTAATATAATGCTAAATTGTGTTTTCGCTGTAAAACACTTAAAGAATCTGAAATATTGGCTGGATTCACAAGATCTTTGTCTTTCATTTGCTGTACGCTGTGTATTTTTCATAAATGTTTTATGATGAGTATTTAGGTAATTCACGTTGCTCTCTGTAGTTATTCTAGTTGCTTTGGTGAGAGTTGTGATGGTGGCTGCAATGTAAAACTATGATTTATACCTGAAATATGCACATTTTTCGAACAAAACATATGCTATACAATAAATATGTTATCAGACTGTCATCTGATGAAGTTGTTTCTTGGTTAGTGACTATTTATATCTTTATTTGGTCGAATTTGTGATAGCTACCTATGCAGGAAAAAAATGGTGGAAAAAAAAGTTGTGTCTTTTGCTATGGTGGTTAGCTAATAGAAATACATATTGTGTCTTCCCTGTAAAACATTTTAAAAATCAGAAATGATGGCTGGATTCACAAGATGTGTATCTTTCATTTGGTGTCTTGGACTTGTGATTTCATGAACATTTTATTATATGATATCCCTGTGGCTTTAGGCTATGCTAGTCAGCTTTTTTGATGGGGGGGATACCGGATCCGGGTTTGTGACTCGTTAGAGGTTTTAAGGGTCTCTTGTCCAAGCTTAAGAGGATAAACATTCAGCATTGGCTATGCTGTCAATCCAGCATGACTTCTGCTGCTTTCAAAACAACTGAAAACCCGGAACTGGGTAATCTCAGACTTCAGTGTGGTCAAGACAACTGGGAACAAAACGAGCTCCAACTGGGAAAATACGCTTTAAACAGTCATCCAACTTGGAATTCCAAGTCGGGAACTCGGGCCTCTTTCTAGAGCGCCGACCTGAAGATCAGTAACATCATGATTCAACCTTGTTTTTTTCTGAGTTCCCTGTTGTCTTGAAAGCACCATAAATCCAGAGAATGATAGGCTTTGATGACAAAGTTTGATGACAAAATTTGCCCATGAAAGACCTCCACGCCACCTTCCTGTTCAAGTGAGCACAGCACAACAAGGTGAGTCCAAAAATGTATTGGATGTTGCTGCATACATTATGTAATATGCCAGGGAGATATGTATACTTTAGCTAAGAAAGTAATACTAAGTGTATGTTGTGTATTATAAGCTGTTAGTTACCTATGCCTCACCTATGCCTCACCCTAACAATTTGGTCCCTTTTCCCCATATAATTTAGGCCACTGTTCTGATTTGGTGGTGCACATTTATTGTAAGAGATTTCATTGTCTGCTTATTTGCCCCTTTTATTTATCCTATGGTTCTGACTTGATGTACAGGGAGAATACTGTAAGAACGGCCCATGTTCTGAATTCTGTCGCTGTATATTTCAAAAGTGCTGAACAAATAGTTATATTGACTACGTCCGTCCTAGCTCGCTCATTAATGTCTTAATCTAAATTACGGATTGCCTCTTATCTGCTCGTCGTCCCCTTATGCCATAGTTTTTACATCTCAATTGTCAGAAGAAACCACATTTGGTTAAGCAAGTCAGCCATATCAGCTATGATTTTCTTAAAAGTCAGTAAATGAGGCTGAATGAACTATTTCGCTGCCAGACAAGACTCCACTGATAGCCAGGTGTAGCAGTGGTTAGGTGTTGGGACTGCTGTTGGGACTCTGCTGTTGGGACAGGTCTCTCTTTATGTAGTGTTGTGTTGTCTCTCTTGTCGTGATGAGTGTTTTGTCCTATATTTTTATTTTATTTTTAATCCCAGCCCACGTCCCCGCCGGAGGCCTTTTGCCTTTTAGTAGGCCGTCAATGTAAATAAGAATTTGTTCACAACTGACTTGCCTAGTTAAATAAAAAAATAAAAAAAATAAAAATGCTTTATGTAGGCCCTAACAGATGATGGGCTTTGTTGTGGCTTTGCTGGCATGCAACTAAAAAAATGGTTTGCCCCAACAAGATTTACATCCTAAAATCGCCACTGACCAGGACTAAGCAGATTTCTCATACGACTGTAGGTTTGGCTTCCCATTGAACTCAACAGAATGTCTCTTTTCTTGTCATCATCTTCTATTTAGTTTGACCAAGTATTTCACAGTATTCCTCCCATGATTGATCATCGAATACAAAAAGAGATACCGATCCAACCATGGCAGCCATTTCTCTGTTAGCAACTAGCTTTAGCATTCCAGCTCCTGAATACCTGGAACGTGAACTTTTCATGTTCAGTGGCTCCCAACTCCAGTCCTTTAATACCCCCAACAGCACATATTTTTTGCTGTAGCCCCGGAAAAACATACCTGATTCAACTCAGAGGGCCTGATGATTAATTGACAAGTTGAAATATGCATGTTTGTCCGGGGCTACAATAAACTGTACTGTTGGGGGTACTCGAGGACCGGAGTTGGGAACCATGATGGCATTAGCCTTATGAGCAATTGCAATGCACCGCTTGACATTGTGCATCTGAAGCAGAGAATAGCTTAACTCACATTGTTTACATATTGTACATATTGTTCAGTTTACATATTGTCGTCTTGGGTATGACGCTACAAGCTTGGCACAGCTGTATTTGGGGTGTTTCTCCCATTCCTCTCTGCAGATCCTCTCAAGCTCTGTCAGGTTGGATGGGGAGCATTGCTGCACAGCTATTTTCAGGTCTCTCCTGAGATGTTCGATAGGGTTCAAGTCCGGGCTCTGGCTGGGACATTCAAGGACATTCAGAGACCACTCCTGTGTTATTTTTGTCTGTGTGCTTAGGGTCGTTGTCCCGTTGTCCCAGTCTGACGTCCTTGAGCACTATGGAGCAAGTTTTCATCAAGGATCTCTCAGCTGAAAAACATCCACACAGCATGATGCTGCAAACACCATGCTTCACCATAGGGATGATGCCAGATTTCCTCCAGACGTGACACTTGGCATTCAGGCCAAAAAGTTAAATCTTGGTATCATCAGACCAGAGAATATTGTTTCTCATTGTCTGAGAGTCTTTAGGTCCCTTTTGGCAAACTCCAAGCGGGCTTTCATGTACCTTTTACTGAAGAGTGGCTCCTGTCTGGCCACTCTACCATAAAGGCCTGATTGGTGGAGTGCTGCAGAGATGGTTGTCCATCTGGAAGGTTCTCCCATCTCCACAGAAGAACTCTGGAACTCTGTCAGAGTGACCATCGGGTTCTTGGTCATCTCCCTGACCAAGGCCATTCTCCCCTGTTTTCTCAGTTTGGCTGAGCGGCCAACTCTGGGAAGAGTCTTGGTGGTTCCAAACTTCTTCCGTTTGAGAATGATGGAGGCCACTGTGTTCTTGGGGACCTTCAATGCTGCAGACATTTTTTGGTACCCTTCCCCAGATCTGTGCCTCGACACAATCCTGTCTCAGAGCTCTATGGACAATATCTTCGACCTCATGGCTTGGTTTTTGCTCTGACATGCACTGTCAACTGTGGGACTTTATATAGACAGGTGTGTGCCTTCAAATCATTTCCAATCAATTGAATTTACCACACACAATTTACCAATCAAGTTGTAGAAACATCTCAAGGATGATCAGTGGAACTCAATTTCGAGTCTCATAGTAAAGGGTCTGAATACTTATGTAAATACGGTATTTCTGTTTTTATTTTTAATAAATGTGCAAAAACGACTAAAAACCTGTTTTCACTTCGTCATTATGGGGTATTGTGTGTAGATTGATGAGAAAAAATAAATATGTTATGATTTTTATGAATAATGACTAAATGATGTATACATTTAACATAGAACTATAACTAACAGAATTTTACCCTGTCACTGTATGATTTTATGAAATTTATTAGAATCATAAATCTATAAATCTGATGTGTGTAGTTTTAGTCAGAACTAGAACAAGGACTTTTTGTTCCTTTTTAGTATGTAAGCAGGGTGCAAGTGTGAGATAATGTATGAGATAAGAGGAGCTATCGACAGACAAGCTGTACTATGAGAAGGAGAAGACTTGTGAACTATATTGTCATTGTCTTAGAGGAGGAGGGACAGTTATGACGAAATGAGAGGTATATAAACCAATGTACATGTAAGGATGGGCAGCGCTCTCGTAAATAAACTTTGCTGACTATTGTAGCTGGGCCTCCGTCTGATTCATTTCAACCAGTTTCCTACAAATTCTGGGTTTCAGGCTGAGTAGTTAATTGAATTGAGTTTATGAATATTGAGAACATAATTCTCATAACAAAATATTAAATCAATTTTAAAATAAAGCTGTAAGGTAACAAAATGTGGAAAAAGTCAAGGGGTCTGAATACGTTCCGAATGCACTGTATACCAGTAGACAATTTATGAGGCTAATCATTATGCAAGATTTTGTACATGCCTTGTGCTGACATGAAATTGTTTAGTGCAAATCCAACCCTTGTAACCTAGGTGGTGAAATGTCTGGAAGCAGGAGATGATGGGACCCTTCGCTTCAAACATACACACAACTACTACCACCAAGTTCAATGCCAGATACTTTTCTCCCAGAAGGTCTGAGTGGCACTTGGAGGTGGTACTATGAAAATGAAGATGGTTTTCCTAAGACTACCATAACAATTACATTGTGTATGTTAAATATGTTTAAATTGTAAAAGAAAGAAAATAGTCAGGCTATAAGAAATAGTTTTTATTCAATGGGGCTAGGCAAAGCAGAGATGACAATCCTTTTCATTTCACCCAGACAACATTATAGCCTATTATTAAAGTACAGTATGTTTACAATATCATAAACAATAGTATTTTACATGTTCCAGATTACATTTTATATATTCATATTGTTTAAGGTGGTACTTTTGTCATGACAACAAGGTGAAGGTGCTTTCTACTCAAATGGCACCGAATCATGTGACAATCAATCTTGTATAACTGAGGGATGTCTCCTTTCATATCTGGAAAAGGACAAAGTAGAAGTAGAAGCTGATGTTGCTGCAGCATTGCTCATCTTCACAGTGGGAATCCAGTCAACATGGGTGTCTTGATAGAGGTCATCTGGTGAACCTACAGTAGAATATAAACAAACGAAAAACACACCTGATGTTAGAATAGCACTTCCTTAGGTCACCTATACCATCTGGCTCTTAATTGTTTGGATGTGTTTAATTCATTCAGGTGTTGTGTTATATAAAGATTAAATCTATTGTTGGGCTGGAACAACCAATAGTCAACACGGCAGGTTGTCCTATCCCATTGAGGTTTTTGTCCTGTGTTGTAATGTCCATACATTTTCCCACCTGAATAAAGTTCTCAATAGGTTATCATATGACTATATAATAACCACTGGAGTTTTTTTGGGACAATAATGTCCTCCAGGCTATATGAATGTGATGTTGTACAAATTGCTTCTCCCCTTTTCATGGTCATGGCTAGAAGGGATCCAGTTTTTAACGTCATATTCTAGATTACATGGTTGCATTCAAGACAATGTCGTTTTTATTGATATGTTGTCAGTCTCAGTTGAGTAGGCCTACGCTACCATCGTATTAAAAAAGATTCTGCTAATGTCTCCAGTCATATAAAGTGTAATAGAATTGCATCAAATGTTTTTCAAAGGCCACATTTTTCCAGTGGAAAGAAAATAAATGTATCTATTATAGCATATAAACCTATGCCACTACGAGTTTATTAATAGCTTAAATATGGAATAGTAGGTTTACATAAGTCTGCAAATGTGACAATATAGGCATGCAATCATTTGTTATAAAGGTGCCTTTTTATGGTAAAAAATTGTTTCCCCAAAACTTGAAACTCATTCGACACATGCTAATAGCTAAACTACAAGCTATCGAGCTAGCTAATTTTGGTTTACTTAGTGTTGTTGTTAACACCTGGTTAGATAAACTAAAGAGATAAACTAAACTTGAAATAATCAATCAGATTTACCAGTAATGAAATTATCGTAGCAGACCCTGTACTGACAGATGTCTGGGTTCAGGTCTTGATGGGCAAAAAAATGTATTCGCTTTTCTGACTTGAGTCTTATCTCCTTGGTGGAATCTGTAAACATATTTTTTCTGTCGTCTTTCCTGCCTTGTAAGAGCAGCCAAATAATCCACAGAAAATTACTGTGGCTGCCAGGAGGCATTGTAGGCTGAAATGGAATGGTATCAAACACATCAAACATATGGAAACCACGTGTTAGACTCCAGTCCATTTATTCCACTCCAACCATTACAATAAGCCTGTCCTCCTATAGCTCCTCCCACCAGCCTCTTCTGATTGACACACCAAACAGATGGGCTGTTTATCCTCCAGGCAGTATAGAGTTAATTTCTCACCGTGCAGACTGCAAAGCACCTTAGACTCCAACTCTGCTGAAACTCTCTCCTCAAGCCAGGCCTCACACAGGTTTTTTAGAGCCAGGATAGAGGGAGGATTACCCATTGAAAATCTCTTCCTGAAAATGGTACATTTCTGAAACCCCTTCGACTCCCAGCATTGCTGCAGACAGACTTTACAGTAGCGGTGGCTACACTGTAGGATGACGGGATCCTTGAAGATGTCACAGCACAGAGGATACATTTTCCTCTGAGAGAGATGATCTGGAACTGGAAGCCATTTTCTCAGTCCCACTCACCCCCTGAAAAATCTCCATTACATACAAATATCAATAAATACAAAAAATCACAAGAGTGCCAAGAGTGTGCAAAGCTGTCAAGACAAAGGGTGTCTACTTTGAAGAATCTTTAATATAAAATATATTTTGATTTGTTTAACACTTTTTTGGTTACTTTTTTGATTCCATTTGTGTTATTTCATTGTTTTGATGTCTTCACTATTATTCTACAATATAGAAAATAGTAAAAATTAAGAAAAACCCTTGAATAAGTAGGTGTGTCCAAACTTTTGACTGGTACTGTATATAGTGCTATTTCCATTTCAATTGTTGTTTTTTTATTGCCATTTTCATTATTTTATTTCACTTCGTGCTGCATGTTGGAGCTCGGGGTCTAAGATTTTCATTGTACTCTGCAATCACACATGCAACCCTGTACATGTGATTATTAAACACTCAGAATCTGATAGGGCATTTATGGGTGAGAAAGTGAACTTGCCATTTCCAAAAATTAGTTCAGTGGGGAATGGGGATTCCCTGCTTTGCGATCTGATGCATACATCTACATCCAGGGTTTCATTAAATAGGCATAGGCACTATACGTTTTTATTGCACATTTAACTAAACTGACGTATTTGGCAAGGTTCAACGTCACAAAACGTTCGTCAGACAAAAATATGTTTCTGTCTCTGGCTTGCATAGCATAGGTGGTGGTCGTCTTCACTGTAGTAGGCCAGCCTAATAAACTCAGCTAAAAAAATAAACATTTCAGGACCCTGTCTTTAAAGGATAATTCGTAAAAATCCAAATAACTTCACAGATCTTCATTGTATAGGGTTTAAACACTGTTTCCCATGCTTGTTCAATGAACCCTACATGCACCTGTGGAACGGTCGTTAAGACACTAACAGCTTAGGCAATTAAGGTCACAGTTATGAAAATGTACGACACTAAAGAGGCCTTTCTACTGACTCTGAAAAACACCAAAAGAAAGATGCCCAGGCTCCCTGCTCATCTGCTTGAATGTGCCTTAGGCATGCTGCAAGGAGGCATGAGGACTGCAGATGTGGCCAGGGCAATAAATTGCAAATTGTGAGACGCCTAAGACAGCGCTACAGCGAGATAGGACGGACAGCTGATCGTCCTCACAGTGGCAGACCACGTGTATCAACACCTGCACAGGATCGGTACATCCGAACATCACACCTGCAGGACAGGTACAGGATGGCAACAACAACTGCCAGATTTACACCAGCAACGCACAATCACTCCATCAGTGCTAAGACTGTCCGCCATAGGCTGAGAGAGGCTGGACTGAGGGCTTGTAGGCCTGTTGTAAGGCAGGTCCTCACCAGACATCACCGGCAACAGCGTCGCCTATGGGCACAAACCCACCGTCGCTGGACCAGACAGGACTGGCAAAAAGTGCTCTTCACTGACGAGTCGTGGTTTTGTCTCACCAGGGGTGTTTGTCGGATTCGCGTTTATCGTCGAAGGAATGAGCGTTACACCGAGGCCTGTACTCTGGAGCAGGATCGATTTGGAGGTGGAGGGTCCGTTATGGTCTGGGGCGGTGTGTAACAGCATCATCGGACTGAGCTTGTTGTCATTGCAGGCAATCTCAACGCTGTGCATTACAGGGAAGACATCCTCCACCCTCATGTGGTACCCTCCCTGCAGGCTCATCCTGACAGGACCCTCCAGCATGACAATGCCACCAGCCATACTGCTCGTTCTGTGTGTGATTTCCGGCAAGACAGGAATGTCAGTGTTCTGCCATGGCCAGCAAAGAGCCCGGATCTCAATCCCATTGAGCACGTCTGGGACCTGTTGCATCGGAGGGTGAGGGCTAGGGCCATTCCCCCAGAAATGTCCAGGAACTTGCAGGTGCCTTGGTGGAAGAGTGGGGAAACATCTCATAGCAAGAACTGGCAAATCTGGTGCAGTCCATGAGGAGGAGATGCACTGCAGTACTTAATGCAGCTGGTGGCCACACCAGATACTGACTGTTACTTTTGATTTTGACCCCCCTTTGTTCAGGGACACATTATTCAACTTCTGTTAGTCACATGTCTGTCTCAGTTGTTGAATCTTGTTATGTTCATACAAATATTTATACATGTTAAGTTTGCTGAAAATAAACGCAGTTGACAGTGAGAGGACGTTTCTATTTTTGCTGAGTTTATATAGGCTAGTGTACGAATGGTGCATTAATAGTCCAGCCTATTAATTCATTTCTAATTAAACATCTGTCTTCACTGTTTCATTCTTGCGCAAAATTATGCATCTCTGTTGGCAGCTCCACTGGCCTCTCTCTCTCTTCAGTTTATAGCTTGTCACGTTCCTGACCTGTTTTCCTTTGTCATGTATTTGTTTTAGTTGGTCAGGGCGTGAGTTGGGTGGGTTGTCTATGGTTGATTTTCTATGTTGGGATTTTGTGTTCGGCCTGGTATGATTCTCAATCAGAGACAGCTGTCAATCGTTGTCCCTGATTGAGAATCATACTTAGGCAGCCAGGGTTTCACTTGTGTTTTGTGGGTGTTTGTTCCTGTGGAGGTTTTGTTGCCACACAGGACGGTTTCGGTTTTGTCACGTTGGTTGTTTTTGTATTTTGAAGTGTTTTGTTGATTTTCATTAAAAGAATGAACACTAACCACTCTGCGTTTTGGTCCCCACCTTCTGTCAGCGAGGACAGCCGTAACAGAAACACCCACCACAAGAGGACCAAGCGGAGTGGAGAAGGGCAGCGACAGCAGCAGAGACAGACAGAGGAATGGACATGGGAAGACGTCTTGAACGGCAAGGGTTGCTACACATGGGAGGAGATCCTGGCTGGAAAGGATCGCCTCCCATGGGAACAGCTGGAGGCAGCGAGGAGAGCAGAGGCAACCGGAGAGAGGAACCGGAGGTATGAGGGTACGCGGCTAGCACGGAAGCCCGAGAGGCTCACCCAAAAATGTCTTGGGGGGGGGGGGGGGCTAAAGGGGAGTGTGGCGAAGCCGGGTCGGATACCTGAGCCAACTCCCCGGGCTTACCGTGGAGTGAGAGGGCGTCGTACTGGTCAGACACCGTGTTATGCGGTGGAGCGCACGGTGTCCCCAGTACGCGTGCTTAGCCCAGTGCGGGCTATTCCACCTTGCCGCACTGGGAGGGCTAGGTTGGGCATCGAGCCGGGTGCCATGAAGCCGGCCCAACATATCTGGCCTCCAGTACGTCTCCTCGGGCCGGCGTACATGGCACCAGCCTTACAGGTGGTGTCCCCGGTTCGCCTGCATAGCCCAGTGCGGGCTATTCCACCTCGCCGCACTGGCAGGGCTACGGGGACCATTCAACCTGGTAGGGTTGGGGAGGCTCGGTGCTCAAGAGCGCGTGTCCTCCTTCACGGTCCGGTATATCCGGCGCCACCTTCCCACCCCAGCCCAGTACCATCAGTGCCAACACCACGCACCAGGCTTCCAGTGCGTTTCCAGAGCCCTGTTCCTCCTCCACGCACTCTCCCTGTGGTGCGTGTCTCCAGCCCAGTGCCTCCAGTTCCGGCACCACGCACCAGGCCTACTGTGCGCCTCAGCAGGTCAGAGTCGGCCGTCTGCCCAACGCCGCCTGCGCTGCTTGCCTGCTCAGCACTGCCTGAACTGTCTGCCTGCCCAGCGTGGTCTGAACTGTCTGCCTGCCCAGCGCTGCCCGTCTGTCCCGAGCCTTCAGAGCCGTCCAGCCAGGACCAGCCAGAGCCGTCCAGCCAGGACCAGCCAGAGCCGTCCAGCCAGGACCAGCCAGAGCCGTCCAGCCAGGACCAGCCAGAGCCGTCCAGCCAGGACCAGCCAGAGCCAGCCAGCCAGGAGCTGCCAGCCAGCCAGGATCCGCCAGAGCCTTCTGCCAGCCAGGATCCGCCAGAGCCTTCCGCCAGCCAGGATCCGCCAGAGCCTTCCGCCAGCCAGGATCCGCCAGAGCCTTCCGCCAGCCAGGATCCGCCAGAGCCTTCCGCCAGCCAGGATCCGCCAGAGCCTTCCGCCAGCCAGGATCCGCCAGAGCCTTCCGCCAGCCAGGATCCGCCAGAGCCCCTCAGTCAGGTGCTACCCCTCAGTCAGGTGCTACCCCTCAGTCAGGTGCTACCCCTCAGTCAGGTGCTACCCCTCTGTCAGGTGCTACCCCTCAGTCAGGTGCTACCCCTCAGTCTGTTACTGCCCTTTGAAATAGTGGGATTGACATGGAGGGTGAAGATTGGGAGGAGGCCACGGAAGCGGGGGTTGACTATGGTGGGGTGGGGACCACGACCAGCGCCAGAGCCGCCACCGTGGACAGACGCCCACCCAGACCCTCCCCTAGACTTTGTGCTGGTGCGCCCGGAGTTCGCACCTTAAGGGGGGGGTTCTGTCACGTTCCTGACCTGTTTTCCTTTGTCATGTATTTGTTTTAGTTGGTCAGGGCGTGAGTTGGGTGGGTTGTCTATGGTTGATTTTCTATGTTGGGATTTTGTGTTCGGCCTGGTATGATTCTCAATCAGAGACAGCTGTCAATCGTTGTCCCTGATTGAGAATCATACTTAGGCAGCCAGGGTTTCACTTGTGTTTTGTGGGTGTTTGTTCCTGTGGAGGTTTTGTTGCCACACAGGACGGTTTCGGTTTTGTCACGTTGGTTGTTTTTGTATTTTGAAGTGTTTTGTTGATTTTCATTAAAAGAATGAACACTAACCACTCTGCGTTTTGGTCCCCACCTTCTGTCAGCGAGGACAGCCGTAACAGAGCTCTTGAACCAGTAGCCTAGCCCAATGCGTTCCTAGAAATATATCAATATAATATATCAATACCTTGCTCTTGCTTGATGGATATAAAATAGGCTACAGCGTTCACAATGAACTGGCGAGAACGTTTGAATGGCTAGAGTTTCTTTGGTGTGATTGTGATCACATTGGCTGGTGGTAAAAATGCAATAAACGTGAATCCTCTTTTCTCCCTCGCCCAATTTTTATGTTTAAAATTACATGTATTACGTCAGAATATCCAATGTTTCCAATCAAATGTATGAATTAAACTTTAGAACGTTTTCCTATCAATCTAATTTGGATAAATATTGTGATTGGATGATAGCTGTGCGGGTTATATCAGGATCAACTCTTCTTATCTCTTCGAGCTCATTCATGATATAATGTTCATATTTGAAGATTGCGGAAAGGCAAGTAAGTTTCTTTGGCAATGACAATGAGTGGCAAGAAGTGGAACGTTCGCTAAAGAGACTGGTATCCATGTTAGCCATTTTGTTGCCGAGGCTAAACAAGACCGCTGTGAAACAAGCAAGAATAACTAAGTACTTCCAGGTCACTGATTTTTGGAATCATTCAGAATAAAAGTCCCATCCTGTTGTAACGGCTTTCCTCTTCCTCTTCATCCGAAGAGGAGGAGCATGGATTGAACCAAGACGCAGCGTTGTGATAAGACATGATATTTAATAAACAAAACAGAAAACACGACGAACACTTGAATAATTACAAAACAATAAAACGATGTAGACAGACCTGGACGACGAACTTACATGAAACACGAAGAACGCATGAACAGGAAAAATGACTACATAAAACGAACGAACAAACAAACAAAACCGAAAACAGTCCCGTGTGGCGTAACATACACAGACACTGACACAGGAGACAACCACCCACAACAATCAATGTGAAAACACCTACCTTAATATGGCTCTCAATTAGAGGAAATGAAAACCACCTGCCTCTAATTGAGAGCCATATCAGGTCACCCTATAACCAACATAGAAACACATAACATAGACTACCCACCCAAACTCACCCCCCGAGCGTCAAACACATACAAAATAACAGAAAACCGGTCAGGAACGTGACACCTGTATACTTTGTAAATGAATAGTTAGGGCGAAAATGATGGAAAAGGTGCACAATTATCAATATTTTATAGTAGTTATCATACAAAGAATAACTACAAGTATTTCTATAAGATATTGTCATTCTAGTTCCTAATCCACAGAGGTTACACCCAGAGGAGTGTCGCTGCTCATTTGGCGGCCCTTATTTGCCTTATTCTGGAACGTCACAGTAATCTCGGCGATTTAGTTGCAATTGTGTTTGCTACGCTGGCGGATGCTAGAGGCGGGAGGCGAAAGTGGCACTTTTAGTTGAAAGCTTAATAGTTTTACACTGACAGAACCGCACAAAATACTAAACTCGATCATGACAAGCATTATATGTTCAGTACGAGCCTGTCACAATAATTGGATGAAGAGACAGTTTTTACAACAACAATGTTTTTAACACCAACCTCTACGTCTCTCTGAATGCACCTGTGGAGCCCCATACGACCTGCACCCACCTCCTAAAGAGACATAGTCTTTGCGGCTCTGGCTCAAAGCGTTGAACCCAAAGAAACCATCAAAACGTCCCTTTGTGTGCTCCTACCACTTCTTTGACAAGAAGCCTACAGTGGAGCATCCTTACTCAGAAAAATGGTTTGGCCACGATGCTCCACTCGTGAAGAAGCGTCGGTCAGGCAGTTATCAGTGACAGGTAAGCCAAAAGCTTGAGCAGTTTGCATGCTCTCATTGTGTCTTCCTCTTGCATCTAAGCATAGTCTCATAATGGCACAATTTATTTCCTCTACAACTCAAAATCAAAACCCATTTTATATATATATGATTATTAAATATTAAGAGCTAAATATATGGTGTCTTATTGTACGGTTTTGTCAATTGACTTGTTTAACAAGCCATACTGACTTCTTAACAGAAGACAGGCTCAAGTGTTCACCAAATTGAAAATGGGGATTGGCCAACAGATAGAAAAAATGGATATGCCTTCAGAGGATGCCCAAACCCAATGGGAAGACCCATCTCTAAGCGATCACAACTACAGCTCAGGTGATCATGTAAAGCCAAGAAACACGAACAGCTCACCGACATGAAACAGAAACAATAACGCCTGGGGAAGGAACCAAAGGGAGTGACATAAATAGGGCAGGTAATCAAGGAGGTGATGGAGTCCAGGTGAGTGTCAGTAAGGCCAGAGAGGGAGTATACGTGGCAGTGACAATGTTTTAAGGACCACTACCCAGGAACAACCTGCATTATTAACTGCTTTACAGAAGTGCATGAATCTGGATTCAAGGTGGGAGTAATTTAGCCATTACTACGCCCAGAACACTATCAAGGAGCTGGTGGCCATTGCACCTTGTGGTCTAGTGATGTTCATCTCCTCAGCACATGGAGGTAAATGTAGCAACAAATATATAACATCGGATTCTAGGTTCCTGGAGTACCTCTGTCCAGATGATGAGGTCATGGCTTCACAATCCATGATCTGCTACACGAGAGGAAGGTTAAATGAACAATTCCTGCCTTCACAAAAAGAGGCGCACAGCTATCAGAGGAGGACACCACATGTACAAGACGGATAGCTAACGTGAGGGTTCATGTGGAACGCGTAATTCAAAGGCTCAAACGGTTTAGAATCATCACAAACAATACCAATCAACCTCTCATCTAAAATGGACAAAATACTTAGAATCTGTGCAGCCCTGTGTAACCTGCGTGGTGATATCAATCATGAAGATGCTGAATGAACTGACTAGTCAAATGCCATTTTCAATGTCGATTTCCCAATATGAATTAAAGTTGTCAAAAGTTACGTTAAATAAATGTCAATTCATTCTATAACAACTCAACTTAATTATTTGTTTTACATACTTATTAAAAACCTCTTATGGCTGCAATCCCGGTAACGGGATGATATGACAACATCCAGTGAAAGTGCAGGGTGCCAAATTCAAAAACCAGAAATCTCATAATTAAAATTCCTCAGACATACATGTGTCTTATACCATTTTAAATGTAATCTTGTTGTTAATCCCACCAAAGTGTCCGATTTCAAATATGCTTTCAGCGAAAGCACTACAAACGATTGTTAGGTCACACCAAACCACAATAAGCACAGCCATTTTTCCAGCGAAAGATAGCAGTCACAAAAGGCAGAAATAGAGATAAAATTAATCACTAACCTTTGATGATCTTCATCAGATGACACTCATAGGACTTCATGTTACACAATACATGTATGTTTTGTTTGATAAAGTTCATATTTATATAAACAAATCTGAGTTTACATTGGCGCGTTACATTCACTAGTTCCAAAAACATCAAGTGATTTTGCATAGCCACATCGTTTCAACAGAAATACTCATCATAAATGTAGATGATAATACAAGTTATACACATGGAATTATAGATATACCTCTCCTTAATGCAACCGCTGTGTCAGATTTCAAAAAAACTTTACGGAAAAAGCAAACCATGCAATAATCTGAGAAGGAGCTCAGAACAATAGCCAAATTAGCCGCCATGTTGGAGTCAACAGAAACCAGAAATTACATGATAAATATTCCCTTACCTTTGATGATCTTTATCAGAATGCACTCCCAGGAATCCTAGTTCCACAATAAATTGTTGTTTTGTTCGATAATGTCCATTACTTATGTCCAATTAGCTACTTTTGCTTGCATGTGTAGTACACGTGTCCAAATACTCGCGCAGATGCAGGCAAACGTCGGACGAAAACTTCAAAAAGTTATATTACAAGTCGAATAAACTGGTCAAACTAAGTAGATAATCTTCAGGAAGTTGTTATCATATATATCCAATAACGTTCCAACCGGAGCATTCCTTCTTGTCTGTAGAAGTTATGGAACGCAAGGCGATATCATGAGGAATGCGCATGACCAGGAACTGGCAATCTGTCAGACCACTGACTCATTCCCCTCTCATCTGGCCCCACAACACAGTATAAACTTCATTCAACGTTCTACCGACTGTTGACATCTAGTGGAAGGCGTAGGAAGTGCAAACAGATCCATATATTACAGGGAATTGAATAGGCGATGAGTTTAACATCGACCAGCCTCAGAATTTCCACTTCCTGTTTGGATTTTTTCTCAGGTTTTTGCCTGCCATATGAGTTATGTTATACTGACAGACATAATTCAAACAGTTTTAGAAACTTCAGAGTGTTTTCTATCCAATACTAATAATAATATGCATATATTAGTAACTGGGACTGAGGAGCAGGCCGTTTACTCTGGGCACCTTTCATCCAAGCTACTCAATACTGCCCCTGCAGCCATAAGAAGTTAATAAAAAAACAAAACCATAAAAACAATATCCGCAATACTGAAACTGTTGATGCATTAAATCAGGCTTTTTAATTGAAAACTATTTGTTAATAGTAACTGCAAACAGGAGAGACATCTGACTACATACTTCTACAGAGCTGCATGTATTTGTCACTCAGTGATGCTCCTCAAAGATAAATGGCAGCATGTGTGTTGAGTAGAATGCCTTCAACCTCATGACAGCCTCTGCACAGGACTGTGCATCATAGGGAACAGGGATGACAACTCGCTGGGACGGAGTCCAGATGAGCACCTTACTTTCTCTCAGTCCTGTGCAAAACATACCAATTTGTAGCTGCATGTAGTAGCCACGTGGCCCATGTGGTTGCAGTTGGGGTGTGCCCTCCACCACCTTCACATCACAGGCTTTCCCATTGAAGCCATCATCCAGAGAATCACAGCCCGTCCCCATGATAGGACACTTGATCTCCAACAGCTCCTTGGAGTTCAGCACTCTGTCAGGGCTTGCTGATAGCCATGGCTCTTCAACACTGACAACAGTGCCTCTGTGGTCCACAGAGTATCCACAGTCTTCCAGCCACTGGGAGGCCATCAGCATCATCAAATACATTAAAATGGTACAGCCACAAATAAATATTCCTTTCAGTCCAATTTTACCTGGGATGCTACTGGCTGTGATATTGTTGTCGGTTGAGCATTAACACACTTATAGAGCAGACTATTCAATTCCTCCTGTGAGTGGAATGCAGGAGTGGGAACCAGGGGTGGACATTCTGGATGTTTTTCTGCATATTGGTCACTGGCCTTATGGTGTGTGAAGTCAATGCTGTTTAACTGCTTTGGCTCAAGGTTCCTCCGAGTCCCTGCATTCCATTGTCGCTGCTCAACTGTGCAGGCTATGCCTGTTAGCCCACTGGACACTGCATTCTGCACCTGTGATAGAATGATTGTTACAAAAAAGACATTCAGAGAAAATCTCATTACTAACAATTGTGTGACTCAGGACTATGTGATCAATTTAATCAAAACACATGCAAGTCTCATCATAAACTTACCTTGCTATTGTTCCCAATGAGATGAGACCACTTATACTTACCATACTTTAAGCATTACCGCCCAACTACAAGGATATTTTACAAACCTTATTCACCCAGAAAAACAATAACACTAGACACTAATAACACTAAAAAAGCATGATGCTAACATGTTTAAATACATTTTATACCCTACTCACCTGGACTAAATAAACCTACCTTGCTTCACCAACATGAGATTTGACAGAATACTTACAGATTCCCTACATTAATACAGCAGTTCTGTTGATCTACAAATACATGTTAACACAACCAATACATCATGACATTCTCAATTCAGCTTTCATCCAACAAAACGTTTGGTCTAACTGCTATGTTTGTTTGTTTTTGCAGAATACTCTATTCAAGCCAATAGTAATTTCATCAAAACAACATGATATGATGGATGCCTACAGTCATTTGATGTGCTGCTGTGATGTCCTGAGTGGCGCAGCGGTTTAAGGGACTCTCAGTGCAAGAGGTCCCTGGTTCGATTCCAGGCTGATTGCGCACAATTGGCCCAGCGTCATCCGGGTTTGTCAGGGGTAGGCCGTCATTGTAAATAGGAATTTGTCCTTAACTGACTTGCCTAGTTAAATAAAAATAAAGGTTCAATAAAAATGTTAAGCCTGACTATCTTATCATTATGTGTAAGGCAGTATTGCGCACTTTCATCTATACAAGGAACGAAGAAAATAGGCTAGAAACATCAATTACAAGACCAAATGTCCGAGCTGAATTTGGTAAAAGGGCTTTTATGTACTCTGCGCAATGGGCTTGGAACGCCTTACAAAATACTTTTAAACTGGAAGAACTTGTCCCGATTGGTGTTTTTAAATCACTGACGCAGGATTTTGAGGCTGATTCCCTGACCTGTCAATGTTTTTAATTTGCTGTTTTACGATTTTGTTATACTCTTGTGAATTCTATATTTTTTACTAGATTACTTGTAGTTTTTCATGTTGTCTGTCTGTAATTGTGTAATGACTTGGTGCTGCCTATCTTGGCCAGGACGCTCTTGAAAAAGAGATTTCAAATCTCAATGAGCGCTTCCTGGTTAAATAGAAAAGTAATGCGGAGATTGATCATATCGTCTAAGAACTCTATCATAATGTTAGCCTATGGATTATAGTAACTGTCACCACAACACATGTAGGCTGCTTGTATGCTGTAATAATGTTAAGTAATGTTAGACTTAGAAATGTAAGTGGCTTTGCTTATTAATAACCTCTACTTCATCACCCTCCCGGATCCGGGATCCTCCTCATCAAAAGAGCTGACTAGCATAGCCTAGCCTAACGGAACAGGGATATCATATAATATAATTTTCATGAAATCACAAGTCCAATACAGCAAATGAAAAATAAACATCTTGTGAATCCAGCCATCATTTCCGATTTTTTAAATGTTTTACAGCGAAAACACAATATGTATTTCTATTAGCTAACCACAATAGCCAAACACACAACCGCATATTTTCACCATGTTTCCACCGCATAGGTAGCTTTCACAAAACCGACAAAATAGAGATAAAATTAATCACTAACCTTGAACAACTTCATCAGATGACAGTCTTATAACATGTTATACAATACATTTATGTTTTGTTCGAAAATGTGCATATTTGAGGTATAAATCATAGTTTTACATTGCAGCCACCATCAAAAATAGCACCAAAGCAGCCAGAATAATTACAGAGAGCAACGTGAAATACATAAATACTCATCATAAAACATTTATGAAAAATACATGGTGTACAGCAAATGAAAGATAAACATCTTGTGAATCCAGCCAATATTTCCGATTTTTTAAGTGTTTTACAGCGAAAACACAATATAGAATTATATTAGCTTACCACAATAGCCAAACACACAAAGGCATTTATTCACCGCAAAGGTAGCTTTCGCAAAAACCAGCAATAGTTATCAAATTAATCACTAACCTTTGGACAACTTCATCAGATGACAGTCTTATAACATCATGTTATACAATACATTTATGTTTTGTTCGAAAATGTGCATATTTAGAGCTGCAAATCGTGGTTATACATTGTGAATACGTAGCAACATTTCCCCAGAATGTCCGGAGATATTTTGGACACTCACCTAATCTGACCAAAGAACTCATCATAAACTTTACATAAAAATACTTGTTGTATGGCAAATGAAAGATACACTGGTTCTTAATGCAACCGCTGTGTTAGATTTAAAAAAATAACTTTACCACAACATACAGCTTGGGTTATTGTGAGACAGCGCTCACCAACACGGCGGAGAATAGGCATCAACATATTACACAGAAATACGAAATAACATCATAAATGTTTTCTTACTTTTGCTGAGCTTCCATCAGAATGTTGTACAAGGAGTCCTATTTCCAGAATAAATCGTTGTTTGGTTTTAGAATGTCCATTTCTTCTGTTGAATTAGCAACCTTGGCTAGCATTGTGGCGCGAACATTCCCATCCTCTCTTGGCGCAAAGAACGGAAAATTCCAAAAGTCCCATTAAACGTTGAATAAACTGATAAAACTCGTTGAAAAAACCTACTTTATGATGTTTTTCTCATATGTATCAAATAAAACCAGAGCCGGAGATATTTGCCGTGTATACCGAACGCTTTTCAGAAGACAATGTCGAGCTCCCCCGCGCGCCGTCGAAGACAAAGAAAATACCGGACCTGTCACTCCAAAAGCTCTTATTCGGCCTCAGATCAAGCTAGACACCCCATTCAACCTTCCACTGCCTGTTGACATCTAGTGGAAGGTGTATGAAGTGCATACATATCGATAAATAAAAGTTTCTTCAAGTGCATTTGCAAAACCCATCAAGTGCTATGATAAAATTGGCTCTCATGAGGCCTGACACTGGAAAGGAAGACCCAGAGTTACCTCTGCTGCAGAGAATAAGTTCATTAGAATTACCAGCCTCAGAAATTGCATCCCAAATAAATGTTTCACAGAGTTCAAGTAACAGACACATCTCAACATCAACTGTTCAGAGGAGGCTGTGTGAATCAGGCCTCCATGGTCGAATTGCTGCAAAGAAACCTCTAAAGGGCCCCCAATAAGAAGAATAAAATATTTGCTTGGGCCAAGAAACATGAGCAATGGACATTAGATTTGTGGAAATCTGTCCTTTGGTCAAATTTTAGATTTTTGGTTCCAACTGCCGACGCAGAGTAGGTGAACGGATTATCTCCGCATGTGTGGTTCCCACCATGAAGCATGGAGGTGTGATGGTGCTTTGCTGGTGATACTGTCTGTGATTTATTTAGAATTCAAGGCATCCTTAACCAGCATGGCTACCACAGCATTCTGCAGCAATACGCCAACCCATCTGTTTTGCACTTAGTGGGACTATCATTTGTTTTTCAACAGGACAATGGCCCATAACACACCTCCAGGCAGTGTAAGGGCTCATTGACCAAGAAGGAGTGTGATGGAGTGCTGCATCAGATGACATGGCCTCCACAATTAACCAACCTAAACCCAATTGAGATGGTTTGGGATGAGTTGGACCGCAGAGTGAAGGAAAACAGCCAACAAGTTCTCAGCATATGTGGGAACTGCTTCAAGACTGTTGGAAAAGCATTCCTCATGAAGCTGTTTGAAAGAATGCCAAGAGTGTGCAAAGCTGTCATCAAGGCAAAGGGTGGCTACTTTGAAGAATCTTTAATATATTTTGATTTGTTTAACACTTTTTTTGGTTACTACATGATTCCATATGTGTTATTTCATAGTTTTGATGTCTTCACTATTATTCTACAATGTAGAAATGTGTATAAAATAAAGAGAAACCCTTGAATGAGTAGGTGTCAACTTTTGACTGGTACTGTATATATAATCTCAGGTGTGTGTGTGTGTGTGAACATACAGGATTGGTCAGATTTCAGAGCTGGAAGGCAGTAGTGATTCCATCTGAAGTGCTCACATTTGTCACTCAGTCACTTGAATTGGGACATGAGTGCCTGCCTTACCCCAGTCCTAGTGGGCCGCTGTCCTGTTGTTTGGCTCCTCCCTGTCATGGATCAATAAATCACATATTGCACAGAATGCACAGCACACACCTAGTTTCTCAAAGTGATTAAAAGCCAGTTGAATAGGCAGGCCCTGAAACAGAGCCTCGTTTTCAGATTTTTCACTTCCTGTATGGAAGTTTGCTCCCAAATGAGTTCTGTTTTACTCACAGATATAATTCAAACAGTTTTAGAAACTTGAGAGTGTTTTCTATCCAATAGTAATAATAATATGCATATTGTATGATCTAGAAGAGAGTACGAGGCCGTTTAATTTGGGCACGATTTTTTCCAAAGTGAAAACAGTGCACCCCTATTGACAAGAAGTTTTTAACCTACCTTCCACAAAATTGAGGCTGCATGACTTTCCAAGGCCAGCGATGCAAGCGCATCCAGCCGTCTCTACTGATCCGTTGTTGGATACAAGTACACAAGCAGGTAAGAGCTGGTAAACTGAGCTGCTTGATTGGATGGGCTGAACATCGGCCTTCAAAAATACCAATCCTTTCCCCTCCTCCTGGTGAAGCCGTTTGTGTGTGTTCCCAAATGTGAGCCATGTTTTGTTTTTGTTTATTTGTAAGTACTCCTGAGTAGAATGGAACCCCCTTTTTCTGCGACACAATGGTGTAGTATGTCCAATATGAAAAACGTACTGAACATTGTGCAATACCAACAATGGGCTAATTAACAATGGGGATTTAAAAGTGTTTTCTAAAGTTGATTATTATAATTATAATATTATTATTACTATTGTTATTATTAGTATTAATAGTAGCATTATAACAAATGTTTTTTTATTTGTATTACTGTTACAGTTATAACTATCTGGTAATCATTAATTTTAATGATGTTAACATTGTCAATGCTATATTGTTATTTGTGCTATAAAGGCGATTCACTTTATTCCCTTTTTTATATTGTTAAACAACATACGTCTGCTAACATTTCCTCATAAAATGTTAAGATTTTCGACCATTTGTAATATTTTTCACAATCTTCATTGTGGAACTTTTATTTTGAAGGACAATCGCCAAGGACACAGCCTTATTCTGGCTAGGTCTTGCTTATTCTTGCTGGTGGAACGGAGGTCAACGCAATCCACGACAAGACTTGCTGCAGCCGTTGTTTTGAAGTACAGCTGTTTATTTTTTACTACCACTTTGGTTTTTAATAATTGAAGACATCATCGAAGTACGATGTCAGATTTCGACCACAACCCGTTCGCGGACCCTGAATTCAATAATCCTTTTCAGGTAGGTGTAATACTCACCGGTCTGTCATTTGGCTATGCTAATTGGTTAGTCTGATTATTATAACTAGCAAGCTATGTCATCTCTGTTGAGTGCATTTTATCTTACTAAACTAACGTTAGCTAGCTTTCTAGCCATAGCAGTGTCAGGTCGTTTCTCCTGGCATGACTGACAACATAGCAGCAGTAACGTCAGCTAGCTAGCTTGCAATACTTTCTAGCAAACGTTTAACATTAGCCTAGGTTGAAAATATATTGTCATCTTCAACCTAGACGTTAACAATACAGTAACTAGTAATTCGTTATTTTGGAAAAAATATAAAGTTGTACTATATCAGGCAATTATTTACAAACGATATTAGCCAGTACAGTAAACTAGCTAGCTAGATGTTTTGGCGTATTCTTGTCATGTGTGATGTTATCAGTGTCAGTATGCTAGCTGCTACATCTAGCTAGCTAACGTTAACTTGCTTATGATTTGCCACCCATCTGTTGTGGTGCGTCTTCACCTGAACTGTTTATCTCTGATAGACCGGCAGCGTATATGGTCTCACACACACACACACACACACACACACACACACACACACACACACACACACACACACACACACACACTTATGTGGCCTTATCTCATGTTGATTCATTAAGCACTTGTGAGTTATTAATTTAGGACAACTCATTGAAATTGATGTTGGTAGGCAGTTAGTGCCTGGCGTTACATATGACAGCAGTGTTACAAACTTCATCGGGCAAAAGTGTTGCTTGTATTGGACTGTGTGTAACATTGACCATTTTTTATGTTATGAGAAACAACATACCTTTATATGTCCAAAGTCCAAAACACGCCCTTTCACAACTGACACAATGTAGGTTAATCTTCAATGGCCACACGCTGATGCTTACTAATGTAAAGTCTGCAGAGTAGAAGTCTGAGCACAACCCACATGCTATGAAAACGTGTGTGATGTATTTGGAATAAATAATCCAGGGGATTTGAAGAAGGGGTGAATGGGAGAACTGTGGGGGCACCTTTTGTTGTCAGTGATTCTGGGAATGATAATCCCAGTCTTTGAGGGTGTCCATCGGCTCAGAATGCTTTGGACACAACATAGGTAGTTTGTGAATTGGTTGGACTCCCTGAGATGGTCATCGTTCTGGTGTTTGGTGACGGAAAATAACAATACCACAATATAACTGACATCACCAAAAAAAAGTTTCCTGGCAACAAAAGCATATGTATAATGTCTAAGAACTGTATTTACCAGACATGAAGTGAAATGTCTTTCGCTATCAAATAAACATCTGAATCCAACTTTGTCCAAACTGCACCATATTCCTGCTGTGTAAACAGTGGTAGATTTTGTGGTAGGAAGTCTCGCATGATGTGTATGGTCTAATGGTAGCCCGCTGTCTCAACTGTTGTCTTGGAATTCAATCACCTCATTGTGATTGACAGGCAGAATACTCTATTCAAGCCAATAGTTTAAGTCGTTTAATCAAAACATGATATGATGGATGCCTACAGTCATTTGATGTGCTGCTGTGATGTCCTGAGTGGCGCAGCAGTCTAAGGCACTACAGTCCCTGGTTCAAATCCAGGCTGAATCACATCAGGTCGTGATTGGGAGTCCCATAGGGCGGCGCACATTTTGCCCTGCGCCGTCCGGGTTTGGCCGGGGTAGGCCATCATTGTAAATAAGAATTTGTTCTTAACTGACTTGCCTAGGAAAATGTAAAGGTAAAAAATATAATAATAATTCTGTGACCCCTCCCCACCCCACCACCACATTTGCTTTCCAGGAATTCTGCATTGATACCTGCTACTGTGGTGGTTGAAAGATGAGATGTTGCATTGCTTTCATTATGATAATGGTAGCCTATTTGTTACGTACGCCTCTAGGAAGAGGGAACACAACACCCTGCTACAACTCAACTCCCCGTTGAGTGAAAGTGGTATGGGATTGTAGGTGTGAGTAAGGATGACAAATCAATGGGGCCGTCCAATCAGCTGCTTAGAGGAATCCGGGATGCCATCCTGAAACACACACACACAAAACCACAACACAGAAACTGAGGAACGTAACACTATTACTTAGATCTGTAGACTGTCAATGTAGAAGTGTCTCACCAGGGAGAAACTGTGTATTTGATCCTCACAGCACATTTTACCCTGTTTGCTTGGTAAACAGGTCCTGCTTTGTACTGTTTGCCTAGGCTGCTTCCTATCTAAGTAAAACTCAACTCGATGATGTAGCCAACTTCATATCAACAGAGTTGAGTGGCGACTAGTGTGGGCGGACTGGAGCTCGCAACATCACATGGACATTTACCTGTGTAATTGTGGGCTATTTGGTTGCTGAAATCTGTAGTTTTGATAACTTAATTTTATGTGATGTCGTGACCTGCAGTCCGCCCACACTAGGCGCCGCTCAACTCCGTTGATGAGAAATAGGCCTGCATCGCAGAGTTGAGTTTTACTTGGTTAGGTTACTTCCCAGGCTAGTTGTTCCTTGTTTTAGACACAAACCTCATTCTTCCTTTATCGCTTTCTCTCTCGCCCTTTCTCTCTCTGTTTCAATTAAATTATAGTTTAATCACTGCCACGGTTACTTGCTAGCTCTCAACTCTGAGACACATACACTCTTGTCCTTTAATCATTGCTTTGTCACCCTGGGAGCAGCAGAGTTGCCCTCATTAAATTCTGTCCCCTCCTTGCTGTTTGAATAATGTGGCTTGGTCTGTAGGTTGATGCTTAGGCCTATGTGTAAGGATTACTGATAATTGATCGTAAGCATGGTTTTATTGTTAGAGAAGGAATGAATGGTGTACTTCCCACAGCTACCTGTGCTGTATAGAAATGTGTGTAACTCAACACGAGTTGTGGAGTGGTGTGCTGACCACAGTGCCACAAACAGTAATTTATTTATTGGGCTATACACGATTAGTCCCTCTCTGCATTTCTCTGCTCTCACGTATTGCTGCAGATTGTGGACCCCAGGAAGAGTAGCTGCTGCTATTGCAACAGCTAATGGGATCCTAAAAAAGATATATAGTACCAATCAAGTTTGGACACACCTACTCATTCCAGGGTTTTTCTTTATTTTTTAACTACATTGTAGATTAATAGTGAAGATTTCAACTGAAATTACACATATGGAATCATGTAGTAACCAAAAAAGTGTTAAACAAATCTAAATATTTGAGCTTCAAAGTAGCCACCCTTTGCCTTGACAGCTTTGCGCATTCTTGGCATTCTCTCAACCAGCTTCATGAGGTAGTCACCTGGAATGCATTACAACTAACAGGTGTCCCTTGTTCATTTGTGGAATTTCTTTCCTTAATGCGTTTGAGCCAATCAATTGTGTTGTAACAAGGTAAAGGTGGCATACAGAAGACAGCCCTATTTGGTAAAAGTCCATACTATGACAAGAACAGCTCAAATAAGCAAAGAGAAACAACAGTCCATCATTACTTTACTTTAAGACAGGAAGGTCTGACAATCTGGAAAATTAAGAACTTTGAAAGTTTCTTCAAGTGCAGTTGCAAAACCCATCAAGTGCTATGATAAAATTGGCTCTCATGAGGCCTGACACTGGAAAGGAAGACCCAGGGTTACCTCTGCTGCAGAGAATAAGTTCATTAGAATTACCAGCCTCAGAAATTGCATCCCAAATAAATGTTTCACAGAGTTCAAGTAACAGACACATCTCAACATCAACTGTTCAGAGGAGACTGTGTGAATCAGGCCTCCATGGTCGAATTGCTACAAAGAAACCACTAAAGGGCCCCCAATAAGAAGAATAAAATATTTGCTTGGGCCAAGAAACATGAGCAATGGACATTAGATTTGTGGAAATCTGTCCTTTGGTCAAATTTTAGATTTTTGGTTCCAACTGCCGACGCAGAGTAGGTGAACGGATTATCTCCGCATGTGTGGTTCCCACCATGAAGCATGGAGGTGTGATGGTGCTTTGCTGGTGATACTGTCTGTGATTTATTTAGAATTCAAGGCATCCTTAACCAGCATGGCTACCACAGCATTCTGCAGCAATACGCCAACCCATCTGTTTTGCACTTAGTGGGACTATCATTTGTTTTTCAACAGGACAATGGCCCATAACACACCTCCAGGCAGTGTAAGGGCTCATTGACCAAGAAGGAGTGTGATGGAGTGCTGCATCAGATGACATGGCCTCCACAATTAACCAACCTAAACCCAATTGAGATGGTTTGGGATGAGTTGGACCGCAGAGTGAAGGAAAACAGCCAACAAGTTCTCAGCATATGTGGGAACTGCTTCAAGACTGTTGGAAAAGCATTCCTCATGAAGCTGTTTGAAAGAATGCCAAGAGTGTGCAAAGCTGTCATCAAGGCAAAGGGTGGCTACTTTGAAGAATCTTTAATATATTTTGATTTGTTTAACACTTTTTTTGGTTACTACATGATTCCATATGTGTTATTTCATAGTTTTGATGTCTTCACTATTATTCTACAATGTAGAAATGTGTATAAAATAAAGAGAAACCCTTGAATGAGTAGGTGTCAACTTTTGACTGGTACTGTATATATAATCTCAGGTGTGTGTGTGTGTGTGTGTGTGTGAACATACAGGATTGGTCAGATTTCAGAGCTGGAAGGCAGTAGTGATTCCATCTGAAGTGCTCACATTTGTCACTCAGTCACTTGAATTGGGACATGAGTGCCTGCCTTACCCCAGTCCTAGTGGGCCGCTGTCCTGTTGTTTGGCTCCTCCCTGTCATGGATCAATAAATCACATATTGCACAGAGTGCACAGCACACACCTAGTTTCTCAAAGTGATTAAAAGGCATGGATGAAAAGCAGCAGGGACTGCTGTCCTCAATGACCAAATCTGTGCACCCCAGAATTAGGTCTAGGCTAACCTAACAGACCACTGTCGGTAATGGCATTGTTAGTTAAATCAATCAAATGTATTTATAAAGCCCTTTTTACATCAGCAGATGTCACAGTGCTATACAGAAACGCAGCCTAAAACCCCAAACGGCAAGCAATGCAGATGTAGAAACATGGTGGCTAGGAAAAATTCCCTAGAAAGGCAGGACCCTAGGAAGAAACCTAGAGAGGAACCAGGGTCTGGGTGGTAGTTAGTCCTCTTCTTTTTTTTTTATTTAACCTTTATTTAACTTGGCAAATCAGTTAAGAACAAATTATTATTTTCAATGACAACCTGGTCGACGCTGGGCCAATTGTGTGCCGCCCTATGGGAATCCCAATCATGGTCTGTTGTGATAGCCTGGAATCGAACCGGGGTCTGTAGTGACACCTAGCCCTGAGATGCAGTGCCTTAGATTGCTGTGCCACTTGGGAACCCTGGCTGTGCCAGGTGTAGATTATAAGAGTACATGACCATTTAAGGCCAGATTGTTCTTCAAGATGTTCATAAATGACCAGCAGGGTCAAATAATAATCAGTGGTTCTAGAGGGTGCAACAGGTCAGTACCTCAGGAGTAAATGTCAGTTTACTTTTCATAGCCGCTTTTCATTGACTCCCCATTTCAGCCTGTTTTAGCCTTGAAGCCTGTAGCCTAGTGATTAATTCCCTGCAACTCCGGGCTCTCTTCAATAGTTCATGAAATCATATGGTGCTGTCATGGCGACAGCTGGTGCTTAGGGTATTTTTGGCTGCTTTCCCCTGACTTGCATCCTGTTCTTTCATGGTAGTTTCTCTTATCAAATCATTTGCCTTCCTAAAACCCATCTACCAAATAGCTGATGAAGAAGTCGTTGTTGCAGTGTCTCCGTGAGATTGATGTAGAGAGGCTACAAGTTATCCCTATCTAACACACACACACCCACGTGTTTGTGTGTTTACATTGTGCGAGTCAGCATCATTGTTGCTGTGGCAGTAGTGACTGCCTGTATGGCTGCTTTCTCTCTGTGAGATGCTCTCAGAAGGAGAGGAATACTTCACCTTCTAGTGGAGCTATGTTAACGGCCCCTCATTTCTAATATTAACTGAGATGTTTTTTGTGTTTCACATAACCTAGATCGGTCCAACCTGTTGAATCTGTTGTACTGTAGGCTAACAAAAGCAGTAGCTTATCTTGTATTTTTGAAGTTCCATGGGGTGTGCTTATACTTAAGCGCTGTGTGTTTGTGGCTGTGCGTCAGGACCGTATTACAGATTCATCACGATATACCCTGAAATATTGATGACTGGCCTGTCCTCGGGACAAGGAGCAGCCTGCTTCTGTTAAACACAGACATGAGACTCAGTCAGCACAGAGGAGGAGGGTTGGACTGGGACAGACTTACTGATACTGGACTGTACCGGCTGTAACTGGCTATACTGCACTAGTCTGTAGCCAATGAATCCAGTATAAACTGCTATATTGGACTGCACTGAACCTGAGTCTCATCTGAATTTATGCTGCATGAGTGAAACTTCTTGTCATTGTGAGCTGGCTACCTGAAATGCACCCTACACACGCGTGCATCCATGCACACACAGTGATGATATAGCCTACACCAAAGCACACCTTATTCTCTGTTTCAGAGCTGATCGCAGCACACACCTGTAGACACAGTGGACACACAGTAGTTAAACAATGCATCAGTCCTGGGAGGTGCACCTATAGGCCTACTTTTAGCACTTGGCAAATAGCCTACCTGTAGCCTCCTGGATTTACAAGGAGACTGGAGAACAAAGTAGGCCAATTAAACTGAGGTTTTAACTGACTGATACCAACATTGAATCTGCATGGCCTAAAATAAAGGTTGATGAAATATAATGATTAGCCTAGACTGTATCTGTCTACACAGCACAGCATGCCAGCAGCAGTACCCAGTCTTTTTTTCTTAGCAGAGGAAGGCATTCTCTTCTCTAACTAGTGGGCTCTGCCATATTTATAGCTCTCTGTGGTGGGGAAAATGATTGGAATCATCCTGTCTTTGCCAGTTTTGGATTATAGCCCTGGGTTGACAGTGAAGGGTAGCCTGCTGTTTGGGTCGGTCTGTCTGTCTGCAGCCTTGTAATTGTGGAGGAATTCTCTTCTTCAGATGAAAAGTACGTTCTGTTTGTTATTTTGAAAACCTGAGGCCAGGTTAGGTAGATGAGGCTGGTGGTGCTCTTGATTTGTAAGCAGACATCATAGATTGGGTTGAAGTAAGCTTAGGCTAGGCTAGCATCCACTACAGATGATCCGTTCACGTCACACTGGAGTGGCTTCAGAGTTCATTCATCACACCATGGCAATGCAGCAGATATAGGCTAGGCAATTTGAGAGCCTGTTATTAAGGCCTGATTTACTACATGGGAGTGCAGCCTGTTGACGGCCTCACTGCTCCTAGTGATATACTGTATGAACACTGACTTTGTTCTCTCTTTTCCTTTCCTCTCAGGATCCGTCAGTGACACAAGTAACACAAAATGCTCCTCCAGGGTTGGAAGAGTACAACCCCTTCACAGATGCCAAGTCGGTGAGAACTGCACAGTACACTGCACACTGTTAGAAGTGTTGAGGAGAGGTGAGCTGTTGGATGTGAGATAGCGACACCATTGATGAGATAAATAGAAGAGCTGATATGGTACTGATGGTGACTACAGATGATTAGTGTTCGTTATGGTATTATATTCAGCGTTAACTTCCAGGAGGAGTGGTTGAAGATTCTGATTCCTGAATGTCGGCTTCTCAGCTAACATCCTATTCCCTCATTAGTGATATATTATATGACATTTAGCAGACCCTTTTATCCAAAGCAATTTAGTCATATGTGCATACATTTTAAGTGGTCCCGGGAATTGAACCCACTATCTGGGGTTGCAAGCACCATGTTCTACCAACAGAGGACCACTAGTACACTACCTTGTTTTGAGCTGAGCTACATGGGGTTCTTGTCAGAAGTAGTGTACTACATGGAGAATAGGGTGTGGGTTGACACTAAACCAGTGTGTGATGATTCTTTTTTCTCCCAGGTCCCTTCTGGCACGGCACCCAAAGTACCTGCCCCCACCACCAACACACAGCCAGCCATCATGAAGCCTACGGAAGAACCGCCTGCATACTCGCAGCCTCAACAGACACAGGTACCCCCCCCCCCCCCCCCACACACACACACACCTCACAACCTCTTCTACCCTTTTACACCATGCAATTCCACCCCTCTGAAGAAAAGAGAGGAGAGCTCTACGGCTGCACCTTTTCGCGATGGAATGTATTTCCATATAAACACCATGCATGCCCCCCTGGGGTGGGTGTGACAGCTCCTGGCTACGAGGCAGCAGGCTCTCCTCAGCATGTGGAGTGTTCTAATAAAAGCTGTTTGTGACAGTGTGGAGATGGCCTAGCTCTACACCTTGCCTCCTGAGGGAAAAGTGTAACTTAGTGTTTGCAAAAAGAGTGTGATTAGAGACACAAGAAGACAGATAACACAGGAAAAAGAAAACGCCTTAATCTAAAGTTTTAGGGACTTTTTATACCTCTACTGACACAGTTTTGTCCCTGGTCATACACACAGAGAGAGTTTCAGAATGCTGCACCAGGAAGTTGGCAATAAGGCATGTGACTAGTATCCTTTCTCTTCACTGTTTAAATACAAATCCTTCCTACTTTAAAGATGCATTGTTCTGCATTCTTTTTCAGTAGTTTGGCAAGTGACTAGCGATGGCTAATGATGTCAAATGCAGATATTGCTTCACCTGCAGTTGTAGCATGCTACAGATGGGGCACACATGTTAGCGAGGCAATTAGCATTTTGTAAAGTAAGAAGCAGAGTGTTAATTATTCTGACTTGCATGGAGAGAGAGCAGTTGGAGATGACGACTGGGACTGTGCTGACACCGTAGTCTCTGCCAAACACACACACACACAGAGATACAGTTGAAGTCGAAAGTTTACATACACCATAGCCAAATACATTTAAACTCAGTTTTTCACAATTTCTGACATTTAATCCTAGTCTTAGGTCAGTTAGGATCACCACTTTTATTTTAAGAATGTGAAATGTCAGAATAATAGTAGAGACGATTTATTTCAGCTTTTATTTCTTTCATCACATTTACAGTGGGTCAGAAGTTTACATACACTCAATTAGTACTCAGTAGCATTGCCTTTTTAAATTGTTTAACTTGGGTAAAATGTTTTGTGTAGCCTTCCACAAGCTTCCCACAATAAGTTGGGTGAATTTTGGCCCATTCCTCCTGACAGAGCTGGTGTAACTGAGTCAGGTTTGTGGGCCTCCTTGCTCGCACGCGCTTCAGTTCTGCCCACAAATTTTCTATAGGATAGAGGTCAGGGCTTTGTGTTGGCCACTCCAATACCTTGACTTTGTTGTCCGTAAGTCATTTTGCCACAACTTTGGAAGTATGCTTGGGGTCATTGTCCATTTGGAAGACCCATTTGCAACCAAGCTTTAACTTCCTGACTGATGTCTTGAGTTGTTGCTTCAAAATTATCCACATAATTTCCCTCCCTCATGATGCCATCTATGTTGTGAAGTGCACCAGTCCCTCCTGCAGCAAAGCATCCCCACAACATGATGCTGCCACCACCATCCCAACCGTGAAGCACAGGGTTCTTCAGCTTGCAAGCCTCCCCCTTTTTCCTCCAAACATAACGATGGTCATTATGGCCAAACAGTTCTATTTTTGTTTCATCAGACCAGATGACATTTCTCCAAAAAGTACAATCTTTGTCCCCATGTGCAGTTGCAAACCGTAGTCTGGCTTTTTATGGCGGTTTTGGAGCAGTGGCTTCTTCCTTGCTGAGCGGCCTTTCAGGTTATGTCGATATAGGACTCGTTTTACTGTGGATATAGATACTTTTGTTCTTGTTTCCTCCAGCATCTTCACAAGGTCCTTTGCTGTTGTTCTGGGATTGATTTTCACTTTTCGCACAAGTACATTCATCTCTAGGAGACAAGCGGTATGACGGCTGCGTGGTTCCATAGTTTTTATACTTGCGTACTGTTGTTTGTACAGATGAACGTGGTACTTTCAGGCGTTTGGAAATTGCTCCCAAGGATGAACCAGACTTGTGGAGGTCTACAATCTTTTTTTTCTGAGGTCTTGGCTGATTTCTTTTGATTTTCCCATGATGTCAAGCAAAGAGGCACTGATACACAGGTACACCTCCAATTAACTCAAATTATGTCAATTAGCCTATCGGAAGCTTCTATAACCATCACATAATTTTCTGGAATTTTCCAAGCTGTTTAAAGGCGCAGTCAACTTAGTGTATGTAAACTTCTGACCCACTGGAATTTGATGCAGTGAAATAATCTGTCTTTAAACTACATTTTTTTTAAATTACTTGTCATGCACAAAGTAAATTACTTGTCATGCCAAAACTATAGTTCGTTAACAAGAAATGTGCGGAGGGGTTGAAAAACGAGTTTCAATGACTCCAACCTAAGTGTATGTAAACTTCCGACTTCAACTGTACATTACAAAAACAAGGTCAGCTGCCTCAATTTCAAGTTGACTTGAAGTTAACTGTCAGAGATCAAATCAGACTTGTCAGTCATATGGAGCCTCAGTCTGCATAACGTCTGCAACATCTCTGTGTACTGTAGACTGTCAGTGCCCCCTGTTTGACTGTGTAGGAGCAAGTGCGGGCTTCAGCAGAGCTGCTGAGGAGACAGGAGGAGCTGGAGAGGAAGGCAGCAGAGCTAGACCGCCGGGAGAGAGAGATGCAATCCCTCAACGCATCAGGAGGTTGGCACCAACCTTCATACAACATTCAATGTTTCCACATTAAAACATTGTTAAGCTTTGTCAGACCCAAAAGTTCAAACAAGATCTTAGCAAAATCATTCAAGCATGTTTCTTCTCTCTCTCCTGTCTCAGGTAGGAAAAACAACTGGCCTCCTCTCCCAGAGAAGTTCCCTGTGGGTCCCTGTTTCTACCATGACATCACAGTGGACATCCCTGTAGATTTCCAGAAGACTGTCAAGATCATGTACTACATCTGGATGTGTGAGTGACTGTATCTATGTTCCCTATACCTCATAACCACATAAACCTAGCTCCAGTCTCTACCCAAGATCATGTACTACATCTGGATAAGTGACCTCATATGTTAACTGCTCTGCTCCCTTGTCAAGTCAGACTCTACTATGGCAAATGTACACTTTTTAGAATTGTACTTTCAATATGCCTGAACTTTTGCCTGAGTTTTGTTGAAAGCTTAAAAAAATTACTATTCTCCAAATCTCCCAGCTGTCTTGTCTGACAGCATATCTGTTAAAGCTGAAAAGGCCATTGAGAAGTGGTACAAAGGAACACATAAATGCAGCATGTATTCAATATGAGCCAATAGTACAGGGTGGAATTCCACTACCACATGATGCAGCTAGTCATGTGACCGGGTCAGGTGACTGGGGGAGGCTTTGGGAGTTCCAACCTGTCTAGGGCACTCCTCCTACCTTTCTCCTACGGTATCTACCTTTCTGTATCTCTCTCTCTCACCTTCTCCTCTCTTTCCCCACACCTTATGTATTTTTCCCCGTCTCACCAGAGAGCATTCTTCAGTATGGTTCAGAATCCTGCCACTATAGTTATGACTGTACCATGCCAATGTGACTGTAGACTACAACACACCAGACTCTATACAATGCCCAGAGTCATGCCATTATTATAGCCCCAAGGTAGAGTTCTGCTCATTGTGAATTATTTAATTGACTGTGTGTGTGTGTGTGAACACTGTTTAGTTTATTAGGATCCCCATTAGCTACTGCACATGCAGAAGCTACTCTTCCTGGGGTCCACATAAAACGTACAAATACATGACGAAGTACAGATCAGTAATAGACAAGAACAATGTAAGATATTACATTGTGTATATAGGAAAGACAACAAAAATACTATTTACACAGTATTCATATTCTTATATACACTACAGTTAAATGAGAGCTTTAGGAGGCGCTGTGATATATGTTTTTAAAGCTGAACCCGCTTTTTTTTTTCATTTAACTATTTTATTTGTTCACCTTTATTTAACCAGGTAGGCTAGTTGAGAACAAGTTCTCATTTGCAACTGTGACCTGGCCAAGATAAAGCAAAGCAGTTCGACACATAAAACAACACAGAGTTACACATGGAATAAACAAACATACAGTAGAAAAATCTATATACAGCATGTGCAAATGAGGTAGGATAAGAGAGGTAAGGCAATAAATAGGCCATGGTGGCAAAGTAATTACAATATAGCAATTAAACACTGGAATGGTAGGATGTGCAGAAGATGAATGTGCAAGTTGAGATACTGGGGTGCAAAGGAGCAAAATAAATAAATACAGTATGGGGATGAGGTAGATTGGATGGGCTATGTACAGGTGCAGTGATCTGTAAGCTGCTCTGACAGCTGGTGCTTAAAGCTAGTGAGGGAGGTAAGAGTCTCCAGCTTCAGAGATTTTTGCAGTTAGTTTTGCCTGAGTAACATCTGGCTCTATACATAACTGAGCAGTGCATTGAATCTGTTTTGGGTTTGAATACCATGAAGAAACCCATATTGGCGTGTTGGGAATGTACTGTGTATTTGTTTTGAAGTGTATACAAATAGATTATACAAGTGGTTAGGCATTTTCAAATGACTTAATAAGACTAGAAGAGAAGCAGTAATTTTGTCCTCAACCATGAGACTTTCCTGCATGTTGTTGATGTTAGTTCTATGTTTGCAGTTCAGGGTAAGGCGTGCTGCTTTGTTTTGAGACAGCTGCAGCTTTGCTAGGTCTGTCTTTGCTACACCTGATATTACCAGACAGTAATCAAGATGGGACAAGATCAAAGCCTGAACAACGAGTACAGTTGATCTTTGTGGAAAAAACGCAGACATACCTCATCATCTTCACGACAACTTTGTCAATATGACGTGACCATGATAACTGACCATCCAATGTTACTCCTAGAATTGCACCTTGTGCTGGGGAGAATAAAAGGCCACTCTAAAATGTGCAGATTTGTCACACGACACAATGCTACAGATGTCTCAAGTTTTAAGGGAGCGTGCAATTGGTATGCCGACTACAGGAATGTCCACCAGAGCTATTGCCAGATAATTGAATGGTAATTTCTACCATAAGCCTCATACAACGTAATTTTAAAGAATTTGGCAGTACTTCCAACTGGACTAAAAAACGCAGACCACGCCACCCATGGTGGCGCCCCTGCCCATTCATGTGAAATCCATAGATTAGGGCCTAACGAATTTATTTCAAATTACTGATTTCCTTATATGAACTATAATTGCATTCAGTATATTTAAGACCAGTTAATTACCCATTCTGACACTGACTGTAACTCCTTGTTAAGAGTTTCAGTGAGCTTACTGGCTGTAGGTGCTGATGTGTGTAGTCATCAGCATACATAAACTGTGTTCGAATACCCATACTAACAAACCGTATACTACATACTTAATGAGTATATACTAATTAGTAAATTTGATTATACTGTAAAAGGAACAGTATCGTTTCAGTTGTGCATTCTTGATCTTTGCCGGTCTACCGGAAGTTGATGCTACTGCTGTGCAACCACTTGCTAGCTAGTTGGCATAACAAATGACTAGTTAGACATTTTACACCTTCGGGTGTGTTTTTAAATTCAATCTGGAGTGCGCTTGTAAATTCAGAGTGTTGTCAGATTGTCCGTTTGTGAAATCAGAGTGTTTCGCTCTCGGAGTGTGCTCTAGCCGAGGAGTAGGGTTGATTTGAACATTCTGACCTTACAACGGCAGTCAAGCGCCCAAGTTAACGTTGGCTAGCTTGCTAGCTACTTCCAGACAAATGAGTGACCACTCTGACCATTTTATTCACCCTAGCAGAGCTGGTTAGGCAGTTTTCATGTTATCCAGTGCGTTGGTGACCAACTGTTGCTGGCAACAATTTAATTATGCTTTTTTGCCGACGTTAACTGACACCGACCATATTCAACCGGTGTTGAGTGCTAGTAAATTCATTATTCTGCTCTCTGGTACACTCAGACGAGAGTACTCTGAAATCGGAGTAGCTAGCCAGAGCGAATTTACGAAAGCACCCGAATGTCCATTGAGAACGCACAACGACTATACCATTTAGCTAAGCTAAAAATGACTGGAATAATCAAGTCAAACTTTGGGCAGTTAGTCTATAGTTAAGATACTGGCAAATAGGGTTGCACATTTTGGGGAATATTCAGAGGTGGGAATTAAAGAAAATATATGCAAATTAATATACCATTTAAATGTAGATGTTTTTTGCATTGTATATGTTTACCATATCATATGGAGACAGAAACAAACATTTTACCTCCCAATAGAAAAAAATAAAAAATAGTTACAAATTAAACTTTAATTAAAGGAGTTGACTCTTCATATGGGATGATTTCACTGAACAACAAAAGAAAGGGAATATTGAATGATCCCCAATGATCCATCGCATCTCCCCCAAAACAATTCAACATATATCTGTAAAATGATAGTCTAGAAACTAAAGCTTTGGTTGTCTACCTCTCAGGCTTCCTTGTCTTCTCCCTGGACCTCCTCAATGTCCACCTCTTGAACATCAGACTCTGAGGCCTCATCTTCACTGTCACTTTCAAACCTTGTTGAGGATGGCTTGTTGTCAGCCTCTAAAAGCCCAAAATTTGCCCGGATGGCCACCAACTCTTCAACCTTTGTATTGGTCAGCCTGTTGCGTGCTTTGGTGCGTGTGTTCCCAAACAAGGACCAGTTGTGCTCTGAGGTGGCTGATTTTGGAGGATGATGGTGGCAACTTGGGAAAGAGCCTCAGATCCACAAAGTCCCTTCCACCAGGTGGCTGATGAGATATGTTGGCACGACTGCCATATTGCATCTCCATCCCAAAGCCCTTGCTTGGAAGTGTACCTCATCCAGGCCAAGGTGGCGAGACACGGTAGTGATGACACCGTAGGCCTTGTTGATCTCTGCAAAAAAATAAAGGAGAGCCGCACATTCTAGGAGCTCAGATGCAAAAAATGTATGTCCAACGTTTCGACAGACAAGCGGTCTTCATCAGGGTATAATGACACACTGCGGGGTGACTCATTTATATTGTCAAAAGACACACACAGGTGTCTGTAATCATGGCCGGCTGTGGTCTGATATCATTGGTTAATTCTCATAAATTAAAATAGCATACAAATAACATAAATGGATAGCGTACGATCATATATACAATTTGGCTGCATAAGCCTACAAACCATTTACAATACACAATCACAAGAATGGCTTCAGATCAAAGTCTACGTTGAGACCAAAGGGAGCATGGGTCTTTTAAATTAAAGATCCAGGCAGCCTCTCGTTTTAACAATAAATTGTTGCGGTCACCCCCCCCTCCTAGGGAATTTTGATGCCAATATAACGTAGAGACGAAATCGAGTGGTTTGCTTCCAAAAAGTGGGCCGCAACTGGGTAAGTCGAGTTTTTGCATCTAATGGTGCTACGATGCTCTGAGATACGTACTTTTAATTCACACTTTGTTTTACCCACATAATTTTTACCACAATGACAAGTTATAAGATAAATAACTGCCTTTAGTGGAGCACGTGATAACACCTTTGATTGGGATCTGTTTCCCTGTTTGGGGGTGTTTTGAAGGATCTACATTAAGTGCCATTGCATTGAGCACAGCCATTACACTTGTAGTTTCCATCCAATAGGGGCACAAATACACGTTGTGCAGGGATATCTTTGGGTAGTAAATCAGTTTACCAATTGATCTGAGGTTTCTGCCCCGCGAGAATACGACCAAGGGATAGTATCGGTAATGTGTTTTCGGACCATCATCGGATCTTAGAATGTGCCAATGTTCGAACGATTCCCTTAATTTGTTCTGAGCACTTTGAGTAGCGGGTAGTTAGAATGCGAGACTGACCTTGAAAAAGGTTATGTTTTGAATTTTCTCAATGGCAGTATTAATCTGACCATTTTTGTACCCCCTCTCTTTGAATTTTCTTTGCGTCTCAGCCATATTTCTGTCAATCTGTTTTTTTACGAATTATTTTGATTTGACAGAATTAGCTGTAGGGATCTCGGCACCAGACCGGATGCTCTTTCCAGCATACTTGGGGTCCTACATGTATGCTGCGGCGTGTATGGGCTTCAGGCAGAAGTCTTCACCCTTTTTGATGTATTTCAGAACTGCAGTTTCCTCTGCTTGGAGCAACAGTGAAGTGGGCAGGACAGTATGGATTTCTTCTCTTACATCTGCAAGCAGAGTCTGAACATCAGACAGGAGGGCATTGTCTCCCTCAATCCGTGCAATGGCTACTGCTATAGGTTTCAGGCTGCTTACCACTCTCCCAAAATACATCATCCAGGAGGATCCTCTTGATGGGGCTGTCCATATCGGCAGTCTGTGATATGGCCATTTCTTGGAGAGACTCCTTCCTTTCCAGGAGACTGTCAAACATGACCACACCACTCCAACGGGTTTTGCTGGGCAGCTTCAATGTGGTGCTCTTATTCTTCTCACTTTGCTTTTTTGAGGTAGATTTTCTGCTATAACTTGATGACGCTTCACATACCTAACCATTTCCTTGGCTCTCTTATAGAGTGTATCCATTGTTTTCAGTGCCGTGATGTCCTTGGAGCAGATTCAATGCATGAGCAGCACGGCCAATGGGTGTGATGTGAGGGTAGGACTCCTCCACTTTAGACTAAGCAGCCTTCATGTTTACAGCATTGTCTGTCACCAGTGCAAATACCTTCTGTGGTCCAAGGTTATTGATGACTACCTTCAGCTCATCTACAATGTAGAGACTGGTGAGTCTGTTGTGCCTGTGCTCTTGAAGAATACTGGTTGAGGGGTGGAGATGACGTTGTTAATTATTCCTTGCCCACAAACATTCGACCACCCACCAGAGATGATTGCCAAAGTCTGTTTTTTCTATTTGCTTGATATTCACTTGAACTCTGTTGAACTCTGCATCCAGCAAATTAGTAGATAGAGCATGTCTGGTTGGAGGGTGTATGCTGGGCGAAGAGCGTTCAAAAATCTCTTCCAATACACATTGCCTGTTAGCATCAGAGGTGAACTAGTTGCATACACAGCTCGAGCAAGACATTCATCAGCATTTCTCTGACTACGTTCCTCCATTGAGTAAAAAAAACGTATTCTGATTCCAGGAGGACCATGAGCTGTTGCTATCGATAAGGTGTTTGATTTATCATTTTCACCTCAAATAGAAGTAGAGGGACTTTTGTCAGAGGTTGCTTGTTGTGAGCACTGAGGGAACTTTATGCACTTGGCCAGATAATTCTTTGTTGCATTCTTCACATATGATTTGGCACAGTATTTGCAAATGTACACAGCTTTTCCTTCTACATTAGCTGCAGTGAAATGTCTCCACACATCAGATAATGCCCGTGGCATTTTCCTGTAAATATTAGGAAAAAATGAGTAAAAAACTATGCAATTCCATGTACAGATAAATAGTTAATAAGTTAGATTAAACAACTCCTTTGTAAGATAAATGTTTTAAAATGAAACATGTATGGAAACAGGTGAATTAACACTCCTCAGTTAGCAGGCTCAAGCAAGCTAAAACCCACATGGTAGCAAAAACTAACTAGCAGAAATAGTTGACAAGTTAGAAATGATTTAAACACACTTTGCTGTAGGCTACTATTTACTAGTTAACAAGAAATGATGCATGTCATATAAAATATATTCACCCCACCCAGTATTGTAATCAAAACTTACCAGAAAGCATGTAGTCTTTGGCTCAGACAGTGTAGTAGTGTGTGCTCAGTAGCACATCATTAGTGTGAAAGATCTTGAATCAGCTGCACATGTGATGGAAGAATGCACTGTGCATGCAAAGGGTTGCAATTTCGTTGATAGTTTAACCAAAATATGCCACAAGACCTAGAATTGCTTTGTGTATCCCATTAAAAAAAGGTTCACTGTTATAAGCTAACTTTTTTTGATGAATTTAACCTTTCTGGACTACCCAGCCCGGATCCGGGATCATTCTCATCAGAAACGCTGACTAGCATAGCATAGCCTAGCGCCACAGGGATATAATATAATTTCATGAAATCACAAGTCCAATACAGCAAATGAAAGATAAACATCTTGTGAATCCAGCCAACATGTCCGATTTTTAAAATGTTTTACAGCGAAAACACAACATATATTTGTTAGCTCACCACCATATCCCAAAAAACACAGCCATTTTTTCACCGCAAAGATAGCTTTCACAAAACCCACAAATAGAGATAAAATTAATCACTAACCTTTGAACAACTTCATCAGATGACAGTCTTATGACATGTTATACAATACATTTATGTTTTGTTCGAAAATGTGCATATTTATAGCCAGAAATCGTGGTTTTACATTGGCGCCATGTTCAGAAATGGCTCCAAAATAGCGAAAGTAGTTACAGATAGCAACGTGAAATACTCATCATAAACTTTGATGAAAGATACATGTTTAACATATAATTAAAGATACACTGGTTCTTAATGCAACCGCTGTGTTAGATGTAAAAAAATAACTTTAGTAAAAAGCACAGCATGCAATAATCTGAGACAGCGCTCAGCCATTCTCCGCCATGTTGGAGTCAAGAGTCAACAGAAATAACATCATAAATATTCCCTTACCTTTGATGAACTTTCATCAGAATGCAGTGCCAGGAATCCTAGTTCCACAATAAATCGTTGTTTTGTTTTGTAATGTCCATTACTTCTGTCGAATCAACAACTTTGGCTAGCATGTGTAGTTCACGTGTCCATCGAACTTTACGCTAATGAACGAAAACTTAAAAAAGTGATATTACAAATCGAATAAACTGGTCAAACTCAGTTGAGAATCAATCTTCAGGATGTTTTTCTCATATATATCCAATAACATCCCAAACGGAGCATTTCTTCATGTCTATCTAACGCAGTGCAGACAAAGACATCACATGCCCTCTGCGCGTGGCCAAGAACTGGCAATCTGCCTGACCTGTCACTCCAAAGGCTCTCATCCGGTCCCACTTGAAGCTATATGCTTCATTCCACGTTCTACTGCCTGTTGACATCTAGTGGAAGGCGTATGAAGTGCATACAGATCCATAAATATAAGGCAATTGAATAGGCGATGCCTTTCACAGCGACCCATTTCAGAATTTTCGCTTCCTGTTTGCCTGCCATATGAGTTCTGTTTTACTCACAGATATAATTCAAACAGTTTTAGAAACTTGAGTTTTTTCCTATCCAATAGTAATAATAATATGCATATCATATGATCTAGGACAGAGTACGAGGCCGTTTAATTTGGGCACAAATTCATCCAAAAGTGAAAATGTCGCCCCCTATCCCTAAGAAGTTTTAAGCAAAATTCCAGGGCTTAACTTCCCATGGAAAATTCCCTGAAATTTCCCGGAAAATTTCCGACCCTTTGCAACCCTTTGATGTATAAGTGGCATACTAATTATATCCATACTATGACCAATAAGCTCACTATATACTCAATTCACGTCACAAATGGTACGGTTAGTGTGGGTAGTATGAGTATTCGAACACAGTGTTAGTCCTTTTAGCTTCTTGTAAGACAAGTGGCAAATCATTTGTAAAAATAGTAGAAGAGTAACAGCCCAAGGAAACTGCCCTAAGGGATACCGCACTGTACATATCTGACATTAGAGAAGCTTCCATTGAACAATACTCTGTTCTATTGGATAAGTAACTCTCCAACCATGTGGTGGCAGGTGATGTAAAGCCATAACAAGTGAGGTTTTTCAATAACAAATTATGATCAATAACATCAAAGGCTGCTCTGAAATCCAACAAAACAGCTCCAACTATCATCTTATTATCCATTTCTTGTGTGTGTGTACACTGTGTGTGCTTGTTCACGCTCCACTTGGCACGGCACCACCAGGCTCCTCAGTGTGTTAAATTATTTAGTAGCCATCTTTCCTTATCCTCCTCCTGTTCCTCACATCCTGTTCTTCATTAGCATGACTTGGCAGGACAGTGATGTAGCTTGAGGTCCTCTATCAAAGTCTTTCAGATAGAGATGTAGTGTTTAGAGTTGATTTCTACACCTTTATTCTGCACAACAAAGATTTATATCAGCTCTATAAGTTACATTTCTATCTGCAACGTATTTAATGTGAACTAACCAATGATATTGTGTGTTTGGTTCTGCTCCAGTCCACACGGGGACACTGTTTGCCAACATGTTTGGCTGTTTGGCCTGGTTCTGTGTGGATGCGTCCAAAGGACTGGACTTCGGCCTGTCCATGCTCTGGTTCATGATCTTCACCCCCTGCTCCTTCGTCTGCTGGTATAGACCCCTCTACGGAGCCTTCAGGTCGCTACACACACAAGCACATACACACACACACACACACACAGACGTCTTTGTCAACGTTAAACAGGAAACTTTCTCCACCTCTCCCTTTCCAGGAGTGACAGCTCTTTCCGTTTCTTCGTCTTCTTCTTCGTCTACATCTGTCAGTTTGGTGTTCACGTGATGCAGTCCATCGGCATCTCCGGCTGGGGTGCCAGGTAAGAACAGGAAGCGGTCACAGATATTGACAGGAGGTGACACGGTCACAATGTTCTCTGAGAATAGAGGGTGCAACATACTGAACTTTGATTGCACATAGTAAGTAATAAAGGTTACATGTTACTCACCCTTTAATCTTGTCTATTGTTGTCCTTTTTTCTCCAGTGGGTGGATCTCAGCTCTGACTGGTCTGAATAAGAGCATCCCTGTTGGCATCATCATGATCCTCATCGCTGCTCTATTCACTGCCCTTGCTACCATGTCCCTCATCATGTTCAAAAAGGTACCCCACACACAATTTTTCATCATATTCATAAAGGTATGAATGAGACTCAGCCTTTCACCGTGTTAGAGACGATGAGACTTAATGGAACCAGAACACCCACATAGTCTCTGAGATGATGAACACGGGGTATTTATAGACATGCTCAAGTAGATAATTACCTCTTCTCACTACTCTGTCTCCTTTCTCCCTCCCTTCCTCTTCCTCCCCCCTCCCTCTCATCTCCCCCCCCCCTTAATTTCTTCAGGTACATGGTATGTACCGCACCACAGGGGCCAGCTTTGAGAAGGCCCAGGCAGAGTTCGCCACGGGCGTCATGGCCAACAAGACGGTCCAGACAGCCGCCGCTACTGCAGCCTCCAACGCTGCCAGCGGAGCATTCAAGCAACAGATCTGATTGGTCCACAGACACCCCTAGAGCTCGCCCTCTTTCTTCTCTCCGTCCAATCCAAGCTCCAGAGCGAGCTGGAGTTTCCCTACCCTCCTAACCTAACTCTACTGACATGACTAGCATGACACCTAGAAGGATGAGACCAATGATGTCATAGTAGATGAAAGCAGGAAGTAGAAATGAGAGGCTCGTTTGAATCGTTTCATTCAGTTCAATTTGTCTCCCAGTGCAGATGTACTTCCTATAGAATTTGTGCTTTATGACATCCCCGTCTGATCCCTCTCCTTCTCATTCTGCTCACATGGCGACACCCGCTTCCACCAAGCCCCGCCTCTCACATGCCCTGAGGGCTGTAACTCCGCCCACCCCAGTGACTTTATTAATGCACTCCTGTGCTGTGTCTGTCTTACCCCATACCCCTTAGTCATGTCACTAAGTGTTTGCAAACTTTCCTTTGAGTGTATGAGTGTGCAGCTGTGTGTATGCGTGTGTATATGAATATTAGTGTCTCTCCATATGTTGATGCTGAGGCCTATATGTTGTGTGAGTCCCAGCTATAGATTCTATTCTTTCTCTCACTGTCTCTAAAGCATTGTACCAAGTCAATTCACTGCACCAAGACTCTCTTAGCTGTAGCTATCCATTCACTTCCACGACTGTTGTACTAACTGGATTCAGCCAAGTACTGGTCAAATGTAACACTTAATAAAATCAACACTTGTTTACTTCTTTTGAACCCTGAGCCGGTCAGGCTGAGATGGTCCCTAGTCAGTGAGGTCTGTCCTCTGGTGGTGATACTGGCTAGTGTTGATGATGAATGCTGTGCATTCCACAAGTTGTTTAATACCTCGGAATGATCACATCTAAATGGTTTAATCTCAAGAAGCGAGTGTAAACTGATCAGAACTCTAAATCAGGAAGGAAGGGTACTATTATGTCTGTACAGTTCATACACTATGACAGTCACGTGACATGTTATTGTTCAATTGACGTTATGATTAAAAGGGAGCAGTTAGCTCTGACACCTGTGGTTGCATCCATCCTCAACTTAACAGGTACGTGTCTCAGAAATCAGGATTCTGTCTTGTACTGTCTTGGTTATCCTTTTCATAACTGTGTTTTTCTCACAGCCTTGTAGTCTTGCCTTTGATAACGTTTGATCAAAATACCTTATAATATAAACAAAGAACCAGATGACATGAACCTAAATGTCATAGCCTCTATCCTCTAGCCTTGTCCCTTGCTTTAGTGGTAAAGTTGCACTTCATGTAGACACTCCTTCACACACAGACACATCCACCCAATAGCTGGATTCTAGGCCTTGATACCTGCACAGACACATGTATGCTAGCTAACAAATGACTGCAGTGTGTGAGAGAGCTAGCTCGTCTCCAGCCTTGGTTTTCTGGTGGAGACATACCTCAGTTACAGTTGGTACTATTCAGGATTATATCAAGATGTACTCTGCGTGCATGACAAAGCTTGCAGATCAGCTGGACACTACTCTGGTCTAGGCATCTGTGTGTATAGAAGTCCATGGTTACACTCCAGTGAGTGGGTGAACTGATGAAAAAGGAGGATTCTGTCTGTTTGAAGTTGATGCTGTGCATTAAAGTGAACACTCCAGTAGTCCCTCTTTCTCCAAACACTCCTTCAGAACAGGAGATATCATTGGTTATATCCCAGTTATATCATTGGTCTGTGCTGTGTAGATGCTGATAGCCTGAGTATTCATTATTTTATCTTCATGGTTGAGTGAAAGGAGAGATTCTTCTATTCCCAGAGAGGCTTGTTTATTGGTTTGTCTGTTCTGTGTCTTCCCCTCAGTTGGATTGTATTCATCATGTTAGATAGAAAGTACTGAATAAGTTCTGATTCCATTCAATTTATTAACATGTCTTGAGTGTTTATAACTGAACCTACCTGTGACTTTCAGCTTTTGAATGTGACATGAAGAGGGGTTGGGGATGTTTTGAGGGGTGTGTGCGTGTCCATGTGTGCTGTAATATCATTGACGTGTGTGTTGTGGGGTGTCAAAGTGAAGTCTTAACAAGGATAACTGGTTGTTCAGTTGAACACTAATGTGGGCAGAGACAGGCTGACATCCTCATGAGTTTCCTCCTTTTTATACTTCCCTTAATAGTCTAATAGTCATTCTGTGACCACTCTGTGGTCTTGAGTATGAGTGAATGTGTGTGCTGAGCTACTTTAAGTTATTCTACATATTTTGAAAATCTGAATGAATGGCACCTGAATGTTCCTGTTAAATATGTGTTGGCTTGAAAACAATAAAAAAAATGCATCAACTGGATAATGTGAGAAAGTCAGTAGGTGAAACTAAGCGATGTTTGTGTTTTGAGATGGACTGTGGCTTTAACTTGTGCTTTTTAATCAATGTATCAAGTATATAGTAAAA